>NC_022162.1:0-62593 GCF_023343755.2 Lodderomyces oxycetoniae | reverse complement strand
GTGTGTACACCACACTGTTTATTAATTTTTTTTAGGTCATTGTAGAAGGAGAGGTTTTCTCATTCTTATCTCCTTAATGACCCTGAACCATTTTTTGGATAAGTTGTTTAATGTATTTTCCCCCTCTTTCTTAGTTTGTATCCTTAATTTAATGTTAATTTAATGATAGTTTATAGACTATATATATAAATAAAATATATAAAAATAATAATAATAATAATAATAATAATAATAATAATAATACGATGTTTAAGTTCTTAATTAATTCAATTCGTTTTGAATATAATAATATTTCTTATAGTTATTTTATAAGAATGTTTACTCATAGTAAATATACTCTGATTAGTAAGAATGAGGTTGTTAATAATAATAATAATGTTGATAATAATAGTGTTGATAATAATAATAATCTAAATAATAATTCGAATATTAATAATAATATGAGTATTAATATAGATACTATGAATAATAATAATATTACTAATAGTGTTAAGGTTAAAAATAGTATTATTAATAATGATAAGAGTTTAACTAATTTAAAGGCTATATTAAGGGAAGTTAATAAAGAATTAGATATAGATAATAATGATCCATTATATGTACAGAATAATTTAGAAAAGATAACCGGAAGATTAGAGAAGGTAGATTGTAATATATTTATGTGTTTATTAGATAAACGTATAAAGAATTATATATTAGAATTAAGATCTGAAATAATTAGTAGACATGGTCCTGATGTACTTTTGTATAAGTCCAGTGATTTATATAAATATGTTAGTTGTTTCTCTAGTAGTGAGTTAGCTGATTTATATGTTAGTGTTATATTTTATTTAATGGTAGAAAATCATAAAGGTTTTGAAATACTAAAGATTAGTAATGTTAATAATTTTATATATAAATGTTGAATAGATATGTATGTATATAAACAATATCTTATATATTGTAAAAAGAATACTAATTCAATTAGTTTTAAAGATTGATATATTAATGAATTTAATATTAGTTTAATAAATCAACCTGTAGTTGAATACTTATTAAGTAATGAAATATTAGAGACTTTGATAAGTTTTGGTTTAATAACTATAAAAGCTATTAAGGGGCTTAAAGTAAATAGAATATATAATATAGTTAGTTTTACTAATAAATTTAATGATCTTATAACTAAAGATACTCTTAATTTTGATAAAAATGGTCGTTATATAGGTCGTACTTATAATGTATTGAATGGTTATCTACCTATGGTTTGTCCTCCTGTACCTTATAGTGTAGATACTAATAGTGATGGTGTTTGTTTCTATTTTGGTGGTTATCTTAATAATGGTAAGAAATATTATAATAATATAATTTATAATAAACCTTTGTATAAATATCAAACTGTTATATCTCATGGTAATACTGATACTGTATTAGATAGTGTTAATCGTATGATGAGTGTACCTTATAGAATAAATAAAGAATTATATAATTTTATATTAAATAATAATAATGTTTATAAATTTTATATACCTTTAAATGAAAATCATCCTTATGAAGAGGATATTTTATCAGGTAATAAAAAAATATCTGTAAAAAGACTTAGAGATTATGAAAGTTTTATATCTAAAAGAGCTTTAGATAATGGTATTCTTGATATAGCTTATACATATCTTAATATTAATAAATTCTATATTCCTTTAAGATTAGATTTTAGATCACGTATATATTGTGATGTTAGATATTTACATTATCAAGGTAGTTCTTTAAGTAAGTATTTACTTGAATTTGCTAATCCTGTTAATATTGATATTAATAATGAAATAGCTATTAATTATTTAAAAATATCTGGTGCTAATGCTTTAGGTAAAGATAAATTATCTTTTATAGATCGTGTTAAATTAATTGATAGTAAACATAATGAGATAATTAATTATCATAATAATAGTATTATTAATGAAGCTGATGATAAATTAGCCTTTTTAGCTTTTTGTATAGAATATAATAAATATAATAATGCTAAAATTAATGGTGAGTCTTTTTATACTTCTCATTATCCTATTGGTTTAGATTCTACATGTAATGGTTTTCAACATATATCTATGCTTATTAGAGATATATATTTATTAAATAAATTAAATTTAGATAATAAAGGTTTTACAGATATACCTGATGATTTTTATAATTATTGTACTATTAAATTAATAGATTATTTTGAATCTTGTATTAAAGATAAAATATTAAAAGATGATATATTACAAAGTATGCAAACTTTACTAAATGTAAGTATACCTCGTAAAATGGTAAAGAAATGTATTATGATTATACCTTATAATGCATCTGTTCGTACTATGGCTGAATCAATATTTAATCAATTTAATAAAATAGATGATGATCTATATAGTTATATTGATAATCCTAATATAGTGTTAAGTTATAAAGATATTAAAGTTATAGCTGACTCTTTAAGAGAAATATTAAATAGAATATTCCCTAATATAGCTAAATTTACTGATTACTTTAATAAAATAGCTATTGTAGCTAATAGGTTAAATATACCTATACCTTGAGAAACACCTTCTGGTGTACATATTAGACAATATTATCAAGATAGTCGTAGTATTAATGTTAGATTTAATCAATATTCTTTATATTCTTTAAATTTAAGTTTACCTTTAGATCGTCTTAATGTTACTAAACAGAAAAGAGCTTTAATGCCTAATTTTATACATTCATTAGATTCTACATGTTTATCATTATTAATAAATAATCTATGAAAGTTAAGTGAATTTAATAAAAATATATATGCTATTCATGATTGTTTTGCTACTAATCTAACTGATGTTCCTTTATTAATGACTTCTTTAGCTGATGTTTATATTAAAGTATATCAAGATCGTAATTACTTACTCGATTTTCATAAAAAATTTATAGATAATATAAGTACTATATATCCTGAAATCTTTCCTGATGATATCGATAAATATGATTATACTAGAGAATTAGTATTACCTTTACCTGTTAATATTCGTGTATCTAAAAATCATACACAAATTAAAATTCCATCATTAAACTTTATTAATATGGATAATCATTATTCAATAAAACATGAATCAACTTATCTTGCTAATTAATGATATATTTAAACATATAATTATTCCTATAAATAAATATTCCTATATAATTGTATTCCTCATCTTCTTTACGCCCCCCTCCTTTGGAAAAAGGAGCTGAGAACTAAGCGTTGAAATTGATATATATCTTAATCAATAGGGGACTAAATAATATAAAGTTATGATTTGCAATGATATAAACTCTATTCATTTCCTTCGTTAAAAATAATATAAAAGATATAAATTAGTTAATTAATCTATAATTAAATATAGTAAATATACTCTTAGTATTGAAATAAATATAAAATATATATGATATAATTAATTAAGTGTATATAAAATACAATAAGAGTATTCTAATATTAATCTATCTCCTTTCTTTGAAAGGGGCAAATACTAAAAAATAAAGACTAAAAAGTGTTCTAATATAACTAATATACCTAAATATTATTAAATACTAATCTTTTTTCCGCTATATATTGTCAATATTCTTTTATTTCTGGAATTAAAAATTATTAATATCTATTTAGTTAAACTCTATATATGTTATTACTATTTAATTAGCTAACTATATACATATATTATAACTCTTTATTTAGCTAACTATATACATATTATAACTATTTATTTAGCTAACTTATTTCCGCGCTCCCCTCCGAATACTTCGATTCGGAGGGGTGTCTAAAATCTATAATTTCTATAGGAGAAGTAAAAAAGTTATATATATATTAAATATATATATATAAATGTAAAAATAACTAATATATATAAATTAAAAAACAATATTTTATGTCCTATATAACAAGATGGCTATTTAGTACATCACATAAAGATATAGCAATATTATACTTAATCTATGGTATGATTAGTGCTATGGTAGGTACAGGAATGTCAGTAATAATAAGATTAGAGCTGTCAGGATCAGGTCCATTATATTTAAATTCTGATAATCAGGTGTATAACGTTCTAATCAGTGGACACGCACTAGCGATGATATTTTTATTTGTAATGCCTGTGATTATAGGCGCATTCGGGAACTTCTTTTTACCTATAATGCTGGGAGCCGTAGATATGGCATTTGCTAGATTAAATAATATTAGTTTCTGATGTCTTCCTCCTGCATTAGTATGTATAATAGGTTCTTTACTAATAGAAAATGGACCTGGTGTTGGATGAACAGTATATCCACCTTTAAGCTCAATTAGTGCTCATTCTGGTCCTTCAGTAGATTTAGCTATATTTGCTATACACCTAACTAGTATATCTAGTCTTCTTGGTGCTATTAATTTTATAGTTACAACATTAAATATGCGTAGTATCGGTATTCATATGATAGATATGCCTTTATATGCTTGATCTATATTCTTTACTGCATGATTATTATTATTATCATTACCTGTACTTACAGCTGGGGTAACATTATTATTAATGGACCGTAACTTCAATACTGGTTTCTACGATGTAGCTGCCGGTGGTGACCCTATATTATATGAACATCTGTTCTGATTCTTCGGTCATCCTGAGGTTAAATATGTAGGCCTCATAACGTTGCTGTATGCTGGAACCCCTTCGCTAAATAGTTCTAAATACTCCACCTTAAAAGGCATAGTAAAAAAGTTAGAACAATGAAGGAAATCAGCAGGTAACATTTTATATATAAGAAATGGAACCTCAGAGACTCTACGCAACGGAGTTGTAGTAAATTTAGAAAATGTTAAACGTATATCAAATCACGTACCTAAACATTTAAAGCCTCTAAATAAAGAACAATTAGGATATTATTTAGCAGGATTAATTGACGGTGATGGTCATTTTAGTAAAACTCAACAATTAATTATAACTTTTAGTTCTCCAGATGCATTTCTAGCCTATTATTTGAAAGAAAGATTAGGTTACGGTAATGTAAGAAAAGTAAAAGATAAAAACGCATACCTTTTAATTGTATCTAATAAAATAGGTATGTTAAATGTAATAAACTTGATAAATGGTAAATTAAAAACAGAACACAGATTTAACCAAGTAGTTAATAATGTATTAAGTCATACTAAGTATACAGATATAAATATTAATTTTACTATCGATTCAAGTAAAAATTTGGATAATCACTGACTAGCAGGTTTCTCTGATGCGGATGCTAGTTTTCAAATTAAAATTATTAAACGTATTATCAGAGATAAACCGGAAATAAAATTAAATTTTCAAATTTATCAAAAAAGTGATTTATTGTTAAATATTATAAAAGAATACTTAGGTGGAAATATTGGATATAGGAAGTCTCAAGATACCTATTACTATGATTCTACTAATTTTGGTTCTGCTAAAAAGATTATAGAATATTTTGATAAATACCATTTACAATCTAAAAAGCATATAAGCTATTTAAGATGAAGAAAGGTATATAGATTAATACAAGACAAAGAACATTTAACATATAAAGGGTTATCTAAAATACTAACCATTAAATCCAATATAAATCGTCATAAATAAAATACTACAACTTAAGATAAAGTCCTAACAAGGATATAAAAATTCTTGAGTATTAATTAAAATATATTGTGTTATAATACATAGTTATTTTAATAATCAAAATATTGATACATATTAATCATACCTGGTTTTGGTATAATATCACATGTTATTGCAACTTACAGTAAAAAAGAAATCTTTGGTCGTATGGGAATGGTATACGCGATCGCAAGTATTGGTTTACTTGGATTCTTAGTATGAAGTTGATTAGTGGCGGCTTCACCTTATAGTGATATAAGGAATAAAATTAATTTCGCTATATGCTGGAACGATTTAAAGCAATATAGTACATTGAAATGTAAAAATCTATATTGTTATATCCAATCAGCAGGCAATTTGTCACTTGATTTACTTCCCCGAAAATTAATATGTAAATATATACAAAGCGCCTCAGAGACTACACGCGAAATATCTTTTAATTTATATGATTTTCATAAATATAACCAAATTTTAACTAATAAAAATGATTTATTATATAAAAATATAAACTCTATACCTGATGATTTCTTAATATGGTTAATAGGATTTATAGAAGGAGATGGAGCTATCCAAACCTACTCTGACAAATTTAAGTTTGTATTAACTCAAAAAGAATCTAATGTATTATATCTAATACAAAATATATTAGGTATAGGTAAAGTAGTACATTATCCTCAAGGTAAATATAATAATAAAAATGATTTCTATAGATTAATAGTTACTAAAAATTCACATATATTGTTATTAACATATTTATTAAATGGTAATTTAGCTATAAATTCTAGAATAAATCAATTATCACATTGAATTAATCTATTAAATATTAAATCAATAATTAAATTAAATAATAAAAATATTAAATTAATTAATAAACCAGTAGATATTTCATTAAATGATCCTTGATTATCAGGATTTACTGATGCTGAAGGTTGTTTCAATATATCAATTGAAAATAATAGAAGATATTCTTCTAATCAGAGAATTAAACTTAGATATTTATTAGATCAAAAAGATGAAATAATATTGAATAAAATTAAAAATTTATTTAGTTTAGGTAAAGTAACCCTTAGAAATAATACTAATGGTGTATATAGATATACTATTACAGGATTAAAAGGAAATTATAAAATAATATCTTATTTTAATAAATATCCTTTATATACTAAAAAATCTATATCATATAATAGTTATAATAAAGTCTATAATATGTTAATAAATAAAGAACATTTAACAGAAGAAGGATTAATGAAGATTAGAAGAATAAAAACTAATATGAGTATAAATAATAGTTTAACAACTAAAACAGGTAGAAAATCCTATAAATTAAAAGATAAAGATATAGTCCGATACTTTTATTTTAAATAGAAGCATAATAATAAATTATGGGTAAATATAAATAAAATATTTATTAACGAAATAGCACCACATG
The DNA here is from genome assembly GCF_023343755.2 of Lodderomyces oxycetoniae. Taxonomy (NCBI): domain Eukaryota; kingdom Fungi; phylum Ascomycota; class Pichiomycetes; order Serinales; family Debaryomycetaceae; genus Lodderomyces; species Lodderomyces oxycetoniae. The sequence goes on along the minus strand of NC_022162.1, from coordinate 55,573 downwards.
TACATAGTAGGTTTAGACATTGACAGTAGAGCGTACTTTACTAGTGCGACAATGGTCATTGCGGTACCAACCGGCATTAAGATTTGGGCGTCCGTTCGAGTATGTATGAAATTTCGAATATATAGAAATATATATAATAATATATATGCTAAATTCGACTATATAATTGAACATATAGAAAGCTATAGTACTTACCTTATAATCGTGAGAGGAGGGGGACAACAGCCTGTACTAAAAAGAGATATGAGGTCATCTGTAGTAGATATTTTAGAATATCTGATCAAGATACTCTTCGAAGCTAGTGATTATATATGGAATAAGTTGAATTACTGAACTCAAAGTTGTTTTGGGAAAGATTCTTCCTTTTCTTGGGAACTACACTTACATGAATATATTTGTTGCTTAGTGATAAAAATTTGCGCTGGAGTTAGTTCAATATTAATAACAAATACATTACTTATCGCATTAAGGACAGACAACAAAATGAGATCCATATATAATATAGTAATTAATCAATTACTACACGTCATACATGCTACCGGAGAAGTCTCTAAAAAGGAATTAACTTTATTTAATTTTAATTTTAATTTTTATAAAAAGAGATGGCAGAGGTCTCGTAGTAGTATGAGTAAATATACTCAAATGAAGGGGACTAAATACTTAATTATGAATAATAATATTAATCAAATTAGGTCATATTCAACGAGAAACAAAAAAGATAACTCTGTAATTGTACAATTACAGGAAGAAAACGCCAAAGAGTTAGATTTTTTAGTTAAACATTGACAAAATTGTATAAATAATCCTACACGTATATTTAAAGATTTAAAAGGTTATTTAAAATTAGATGGTATATGATTAGCATCATATATAAAGATAATGAATAACAGAGGATCGACAGTCGGACTTGATAAACTAGCAGTTGATTCATTAACTCGATTACGAATATATGAATTAAAAGAAGCAGTTTTATCTAATAAATTCAATTGAATTGGAAATAATGATAATATATCTGACTCAGGAAAGACACGATCAATTGGAATTCCTAATATAAATAATATACTTGTACAAGAAGTTATAAAAATGATAATTGAACCTATATATGAAACTACATTTTCTAATAATTCTTTTGGTTTTAGACCTAATAGAAGCTGTCATCATGCTCTTAAATATTATAATACTTATATGAAAGAGTGTATATGATATATAGAAGGTGATATAAAAGATTATTTAAATATAATAGATCAATTTAGAATAATACAGATAATTGAAACTCGAATCAAAGATCCTATCATACTTAGATTGATACGGACTGGACTTAAAGCCAAAGTCTTTGATGATAAAATTGAGTATCTACCTGAAGTGGGAACACCACAAGGAGGAATACTTAGTACTCTTATCACTAATATTTATTTAGATAAATTTGATAAGTTCATGGAGGATTTATGTATTAAATACTTCTGCGCCCCCCTCCGAAGGAGGGGGGCGAAAGGTTCTATTAAATCTAATAATCGACAAAAATCATCAGAGTATAATGCTTTAATGAGATCAGGAAATAAGAAAATGGTTTATTCTCAACATTTAAGTCGTAATAATCCATTTCAAGAAGAGTACAGATCAGTTAAATATATCAGATATGCTAATAAATTTATTATAGGTATAAATGGAAGTTGTAAATTAGCATCAGAAATTAATATATTAATTAATAAATTCTTTAAAGAAGAACTTAATTTAAATGATGTTAATCTACAGATTAGACATATTAGCAAAGGTATACACTTTCTAGGCTATATTTTAGGTCGTAATACTTACTTTATTAAACAAAGTTATAGTGGTAAGTTGGTTAATCGAAAGATGATAATTCCAACAATATATATAAATATGAAAAAAGTTATATCTCTTCTATCAGAACTAAGATTTTGTGATGGTAGTGGTAAACCTATACCTAATTTCAGATTTATTAATTTATCACAATATGAAAGTAATAAACGTATTAATATGATATTATATAGTTTATGTAATTGATGAAGTATAGCTAATGATCGTAAACAAAAGGTTGCATATGTAGCATATATACTAAGATATTCATTAGCTAAAGTTTATGCAGCTAAATTTAAAGCCAATACTGTAGCTGCAATATTTAAACTAGGAGGTAATAATCTTAGTCATCCTATTGGAGCTAAAAGAAAATCAGCAGTAGGTATTCTTAATAAAGTTAAAATACCAGGTATATTATACGATAGATATCATAAAATACCTAAAAGGGGAAGTAGTAAGTTGTTCAACAAATGAAAACCCGATTATATTAAAGCTATTGAAAATAATAATACTGAAGAACTGATTATGTATTTAAATGAAAGTTATGCTAGTAATCCTTTACATTCTTTAAAATGACAATTACAAAAATCACTTAGACATCAAGGTGTCCCTTGTGATAGATGTGGAACATTTGATAAAGTACAAGTATATAATATTAAGGATCTTAAATTTAAAAAGAGTAAAATAGCCAAATATATAAGAGCTATTAATATATCTAAAATAGCTTTATGTCATAAACATTATTTATCATTGAAAGATTAATATACAATTAGTCAGTGAAACCACGTTAGAGTTGGAGAGCCCGGTGATAGGTAACTATCTCGCCGGGTTCGGAGAGAGCTTTGGATCTTTTAAATTAAGGGTATGATCTATTTTTAGAATGCTATTTATTAGATCTCAATTCTACTCTATTTAGTTGATTAGCTACTTTATATGGTGGTGAAATACGTATTGCTGTACCAATGTTATTCGCTTTAGGTTTCTTATTCTTATTTACTGTAGGTGGATGTACTGGTATTATGTTATCTAATGCTAGTATTGATATTGCATTCCATGATACTTATTATACAGTTGGTCATTTCCATTATGGTGCGCCATTTCATTATACATTATTCTCGTGATCAATTATAAACCTAGTGTTTATGATGACGATCACCCTTATTGGATACTCCGTTTATTATTGCCCCCCTCCGAATCGAAGGATTCGGAGTGCGGAAAAATATTATTATATACGTAAGGTAAGTCAATGAGCTAACCTATCCTGGGCGCAACCAGGAGGGGACAATAGCATGCTCATAAAGGCGAATGAAAGAGTTTCGTCAAGATATGCAGTGTATGGTGAGGTTAACGAACTCTTAACAGCAATTGGAGGGTCAGAAATCCCTACTGGTTCAAAACCAGTTGTCGGATCTGTTCAAGGGGTTTACATAATGCCCAGTGAATTGAGAATCCAGTCCGACCCAGCAGAAAGTATCATGCTTATAGAAAGTATCATGCTTATAGAAAGTATCGTGCTTATATTGCCAGAGCACCTAACCACAGCTAGAAAAATGTATAGGAACTTGGGATCATCTGAAACGTGAAAACGTATAGATGACAGAGGTTCCATATTAGGTGGAATATGACGACCTATGCGTGCTCTGCATTCATCGGCGTCCCCACTGAAGGGAACTAGTCAAGGGTTGTCAAGTAAAAGTAAAAGTAAAAGTATGCCCGCGGGTATAGCTAAGCTAGACAAACTATTAAAAAACATAAATTATAAATCAGATTATAAATACACTAATATTCGTTCTATTATAGCTAATTCTGAATTCTTATTGTATGCATATAGTCTTATTAAATATAAATCAAATAATATGACATATGATAAGAAAACCTTTGATGACCTTTCTTTACATGACTTTGATGTTATAGCTAGAGAAATAGGATCTGGAGCTTTTAAGTTCCGTCCCAGTCGTAGAATAAAAATATCTAAACACAAAGGTGGTGTTAGACTGTTAGGAATCCCTTCACCTCGTGATAAAATCGTACTAACAGCTATGAAGGTTATTCTTGAAACTATATTCGAACCACATATGTCTATATACTCTCATGGTTTTAGAATTAATAAAAATGTACATACAGCCTTATACCAAGTGAGAAGTATTTTCAAAGAAATATCATGGTTTATTAAGGTAGATATAACCAATTGTTTTGATAATTTATCTCATAATATTATTATACAAAAGGTAGCAGATAAAATACAAGATCAAGTATTTTTAGATCTTTTATACAAAAGTTTTAATGCTGGATATATTGATCCTAGTAAACAATTCTTCCCCCCTCTGATTGGAATTGGAATTGGAAAGGATTCGGAGGGAATAATACCTAAAGCTGGGTATACTCAAGGTTATAGTATAAATCCTATTCTGTCTAATATATTACTCACAGTATTGGATAAATGATTAGAAGATTACTCAAATAGTTTTAGCAAAGGTACTCGTCGTAAGACCAACCCTTTGTATGATAATTATATTAATCGCATTCCTAATATAAAGAATACTTTACGAACGGAAATACACAATGATAAAATACGTTCTCATATAGGTAACGATCCAGACTTTAAACGTATGAGATTTGTTAGATATGCAGATGACTGCTTAATAGGTGTCAGTGGCTCATATAAGGATTGCTGTCAAATCAAGAATGATATAACAGTATTTCTGAAAGACAAGTTGGATATTGAGTTGTCGCAAGATAAAATTAACATAACTTCAGCCACCAAGTCAAAGGCTCATTTTCTAGGATTTGATATAACCATAACTCCATATGAGAAGAGACAGTTAAAAAGAGTGTTTAGAAAGAACGGTACTACTCGCCTGGTAGTGCAGAACTCTAGACCACAAATAATAGCTCCAATACGTAAAATTGTAGCTAATCTTGAAACTGGTGGGTTTTGCAGAAAAGGTAGACGTGGAGTGCCCACTCGTGTAGGTAAATTCATTCATCTACCATTACCTCTAATTATAGATAAATACCTAGCTTTAGGTAAAGGTCTTCTTAACTACTATTCATGTGCTGATAATTTCACTCGTCTTAAAGCAAGAGTTACTTATATTCTTAAATACTCATGTGTATTAACATTCGCATCTAAACTAAAACTCAATACTATGAAGGTTGTTATACGTAAATACGGATATAATCTAATAGTTAATGAGAAAGTGAAAGGATCTATGAAGGAAGTAGCACGTTTTGATGATAAAATGTTATATCAAATAAAGTCTGGATTTAAATTATCTGATATGAAAGATTATGAATCTAAATCAACAATAGATTTAGCTATTCGAAATAAAAAACTATTCGAAGGTCAATGCAAGATAAGTGGATCTAAAAACAATATTGAAGTTCATCATATTAAACATATATCTAAAATATATAAAAATCGGTAGAGATTATATATCAAACCTAATGAGTAAAATGAATCCTTCTATGTAAGGATAGTCATAATTTATATCAATATATAATTTATTACAAATAATATATAAAGGTCAATATAATGATCTTGGTTTATAAATACTTTTAATAGAGACCCCCTTGATGGAAAGCCGTGTGAAGGGAAACTTTCACGCACGGTTTGGGAAAGGCTTCACGTGACCGCCTTCTAGGCATAGCACGGGCTGCTATTTCATTATTATCTATGGGTGCTGTATTTAGCCTTATTGCAGGTTACTACTTATGAAGTTATCCTATGTTTGGTCTAAATTATAATAAAGTTATTGGTGAAGCTCATTTCTGAACATTATTTATTTCAGTTAATCTTATATTCTTACCTATGCATTTCTTAGGTTTAAATGGTATGCCTCGTAGAATACCTCAATATCCTGATGCTTTCTTAGGTTGAAATATTATTAGCTCTTGAGGTTCTATAATGTCTATTATTTCAGTTTTAATTGGTTTATACGGTATATTAATACAGTTAACTAATGGTGAAAATATAGAAAGAGAAGAACCAGTAACTCCTGATTTCTTAGAATCAAATACAACTAGAGAAACTAGAGACTCAGATCTAGAAATGATTTTAAATAAACCTGCTTATTATCATACATTCTCTGAATTACCTATATTAATTACTGCCTAAATTAGTATTTAAATATAGTGTTATACATAACTTTTATTAATATATTATGCTCTTAATTCTGCACACCCACCTCCAAAGGAGGGGTGAGTAAAAAAGTGCTGAAATATATTGTAAAAGAATATAATTATTCCTATTAACTTATTAACTTCCGGAATGCCTTCCTCCGAAGATAATCGAATCGAAACGAATGATTAGGCTGAAATAATATAACTTAATATAACTATTAGTTATCTATTAAATTAGTATTATAACTATTCGCACCCCCTTCTTTATAAGCGCTGAAATAATATATCATTATATCTATTAGTAAACTATTTATCTAACTATTAGTAAACTATTTATATTTATAATTAATGAAACGTAAGTAAGTATAAATAAACGTAAGCGTAAGGATATATTAGCAAACGTATATAAATATATGTAAACGTATGTATACATTAGTAAACGTATATAAATATATGTAAACGTATGTATACATTAGTAAACGTATGTAAATATATGTAAGCAAACATTAATAAACGTATAGAATGCCCCCCCCCCCTTCTAAAGAAGGGGGGGGGGGGAGCGCGGAAATATATGTAGTTATTGATAACGTATATATAATCTATTCTATATCATTCAACGCTCCCCTCCGAAGGAGGGGGACATAAAGAGATATATATATTAACTAAGGTATTATAATATTATTATTTATTTATATATAACATCTTATTTATTAAATAATAGACTAACATTAACTATTAATAATTATTAATCTATATTAATATAGACTTAATTAACCTTATTATATATTTTAATCTATATTATCAATGACTAGTATCAATTAAGATAAGTATGATTAAATTAATCTATATAGTTCAGTACTCCCCCCTTCTATACGCCCCCTCCTTTGGAGGGTGCGGAGAATGAAGGGGGTGGAGGACATTTATATTTGAAATAGTTCTCTTATTAATACTATTATTTTCCTTGACAGTATTATCTTATCTTTAACTAAATTGAATTAGTTTATCATATTAATGTTTATATAGTTGTTAGAGATAACTACTCTATTTTGAGAGCTTTATTTTAATCTTATAATATTTTAATTGTAGATTTTTTATTAGCAATAATTATAATATACATTTTTAATATATTTAATAACTAAGATATATATCAGGTTATAGATTTATGCACTCTCCCCCTCAGAGAGGGGGAGGACAAGATATAGATTCTACTTGTTAATAGTATAGATTATCTATTTCCGCGCTCCGAAGAATTCGGAGGGGGGCATTCAGTAGGTAGCTAAATTAATTTTATTCCGCATATTCAATTAATTATCTATATATATATATTATTGTGTAATATAATCAATATATATTTCAGCACTTATTTATAAGAAGAGGATAATAAATATATGAATCTTTATATTTCAACAGTCAAAATATACTTCTATACTTATAAACTTATATATTTCTATACTTATATACTTCTATACATATATGATATAGGTGATGTAGATATATGTAAAACTAATCTTTCTGCACTCCCCTCCGAATCGATATCGATTCGGAGGGGTCCGTACTAATAAAAAGTATTATATTTTATATCTTATTATTATAATAATTATAGTAAATTAAATATTAACTTAAAGAAATAAATATATTTTATATTCTATATATTATACTAAATTATATATTTAAATATACTAAATCTAATATTAATAATATCTATTAATAAATAAATTAATTCTAATAAATAGAACTCCCCCTTCGTTCTCCGCCCCCTCCTTTTTACAAAGGAGGGGGCGTAAAGAAGGGCTTCCAATAAAAGTATTCTAATAACTAATAAATAGAATTAATAAAAGTATTCTAATAACTAATAACTAATAAATATTTCAGTGATTCTATAGACATTATCTATCTAGTTAAATATAGACTATATATACATTATTGCCACCCCCTCCGAATTATTCGGAGGGGAGTACGGAAATAATAATTAAGAGAGACTATATGCACATTTATAAGTTCTATAATTTATATACAATATCTAAGATATATGGTTATATATGTTTATACATATTTACATATATAAGGTTCAATTCCTTAATATCTTTTCGTATAAATATAACTGATATCTATCTAACTATATTATTAATTAATATGCCTCAATTAGTACCTTTTTACTTTATGAATTTATTAACAGGTGGAATACTTATTCTATCTTTAATTATATATATTGTAGCTACAATAATATTACCTAATATATTAAGATTATTAGTAGCTCGTACTATAATAATAAAATTATAATATCTTGTCTTCTAATTATAAATAATTAATATTTCAAGCAAGGAGATATATGCCCTTCCCTTCTTAACTTATAATGAAGTGAAAGAGTATTAAAATAATAAAATAACTCAATAGCCTAATAAAATATAAGGCATCTATAAATATCTATATGTTTTATTCACCATTAGATCAATTTGAAATAAAGCCATTAATATATATTAACAATAATTATACATTAGGTTTAACTAATTATATATTATATTTAATAATAGTTTTATCAATAATAATATTTTATAATAGTATAATACGTTCTTCATATCTTGGATCAACACGTTGAGGAGTAGTAATATTATCTATATATGATACTATACTTAATTTAGTATTTAGTCAAATAGGACGTAAAGGAGGATATTATTTTCCATTAATATTTAGTATATTTAATTTCTTATTTATAGCTAATTTAATATCAATGATACCTTATTCATTTGCAATATCAGCTCAATTAGTAGCTGTAGTATCTTTCTCATTAGCTTTATGATTAGGTAATGTAATATTAGGTTTATATTTACATGGTTGAGGTTTCTTTGCATTATTTGTACCTGGTGGTACTCCTTTACCTTTAGTACCTGTATTAGTATTAATAGAATCTCTTTCATATACATCTAGAGCTATATCTTTAGGTTTACGTCTTGGTGCTAATATCCTATCTGGTCATTTATTAATGTTAATCTTAGGTAGTTTAATAATTAGTTTAATGTCTACTAATTTATTAGGTTTTGTTAGTGGTATCATACCTATTTTAGCTGTAGTAGCTATAACTATATTAGAATTTGGTATTGCTATTATACAAGCTTATGTATTTAGTATATTATTATCAGGTTATATTAAAGATTCTGTAGAATTACATTAAATATTCTTCCCCCCTCCGAATCGAATCGAATCGAAGGATTCGGTGGGGAGCGTTGAATTATATAAGTCTTAATAGCTCAATGGTAGAGCAGTACACTGTTAATGTATGTATACTAGTTCGATTCTAGTTTAAGACGTTTAGAATGTATAGACTATGTAATAATTGATTTAATTAATACTATATCTTCTCTTATTTATTAATATTGATGATATTATTAAGTCTTAATTATCAATTAAATAATATTAAAACTTTATGACTTTAATTAGTGGAATTTGTAGCTTATTAGCTATTAGCTTACTATCTCCTGTACAAAGTATAGTGGCTTTAATAGGACTGTTCGTTAGTGTCGCTATTAACCTCTATACCTCTGGATATGTCCTTTTCGGTATATTGTATATCCTAATATATGTTGGTGCTATCGCTATCTTATTCTTATTTATATTATCCTTACTTAATATAGAATATACATATAATAACACTATTAATCCTTTAATATTTACTATAGTTATTGTATGTTTAATACCATTAGATTTATTTTATAATAATAATCTAATTTCTATAATAGATTCAAATATAGAGGGAATATCAGAGATTTATTTAGAATTAAATATAGTAGGTGCTCAATTATATACTGAGTATGCTATACCTTTAGTATTAATAGGTCTTATTTTAGTTTTATCAATTATAGGTGCTATTAGTATAACTAAATGTTAAATATAATAGAATTATTAATAATCTTTTTAAGTATATTATTAGCTGTAGCATTTTTAACTGTAGCTGAGCGTAAGACTATGGGTTATATGCAGCGTAGAGTTGGACCTAATGCTGTAGGTTATTTAGGAGTATTAATGGCTATAGCTGATGCTGCTAAATTATTATTAAAAGAAATAATTATACCTACACATGCTGATAAATTTATATTAATAATAAGTCCTATGATAGCTTTAATAAGTTCTTTACTTAGTTGAAGTGTTATACCTTTTGCACCTGGAGTTACTATATATGATAGTAATTATGGATTTATATTAACTTTAGCTATTAGTAGTATAGGTGTGTTTGGTACTCTGTTAGCTGGTTGATCTGCTAATAGTAAATACTCTTTATTAGGTAGTATTCGTTCTACTGCTCAATTAATTAGTTATGAATTAATATTAACTACTATTATATTAATATGTATATTATTAGCTGGTACTATGAATTTAAGTAAATATATAGAATTACAAGAATCTATATGATTAGGTATACCATTATTACCTATAAGTATTATATGATATATAGGTTGTATAGCTGAAACAGCTAGACCTCCATTTGATACTGTAGAAGCTGAATCTGAATTAGTATCTGGTCATATGACTGAATATTCATCATCTATATTTGTATTATTCTTTTTATCTGAATATGCATCTATATTATTCCTTTCTACATTAACAGCAATATTATTCTTCGGAGGTGGTACTGGTGTTATTTTAGCTATTAAAGCTAATGTATTTGCATATGGTTATATTTGAGTACGAGCTACTTTACCTAGAGTTAGATATGATAGATTAATTCATCTTTGTTGAATGGTATTCTTACCTTTATTATTCGGTTTAATTATATTTATACCTTCTTTAATTTATACTTTAGATAGTATAATCTTATTATAAAAATATTCATCTATATACTCCCACCCCCCTTCTTTACGCCCCCCTCCTTTTTCCAAAGGAGGGGGCGGAGAACGAAGGGGAGCTATCGATTGGTGGAAATATAGACTATCTTTAATATTTATTTTATTATATACTTCGAATGTAATATTTATTTTATTATATACTTCGAATGTAATATATATTTTATTATATACTTTGAATGTAATATATAATTTATTATAGACTTTGAATGTAATAGTACTGCCCCCCCCCCTTATATAGAATCACTGAACTAGTTATAGTTATGCTCCCCCCCGAAGGGGGGGAGCTACCAGCTGTAATAGTTATAGTATTAGTTATAATTATAGTTATAGTTATAGTATTAGTTCTAATTATAGTTATAGTAATAATACTAATTATAATAATAATTATAGTAACAATAAGAGTAAGAATAATAGTAATAGTTATAGTATTAGTAATAGTCTTCAAATAGATTCAATATCGATAATGAATGTTAATGGAATTATATTATTTGATAATCATAGTTAGTATCTACAAGATGGAGTACATCAATAGTTGATATTATTTATAATAGATATTTCTAAATAAAATATTAGAATATAATAATATTTAATGAGTACTATATTAGTATCCACGCTCCCCCTCCTTCCAAAAGGAGGGGGGCAATAATATATTAGAATTTCCGCCGATAGCTCCCCTCCTTCGGAGGGGGGCAAGAATAATATTGGTAGCTCCCCCCCCCTTCTTTACGCCCCCTCCTTTGGAGGGTGCGGAGAACGAAGGGGGGGGATTAAGTATTTAATGATTACTATACTAATTTTATAATATATAATAAGTTTATTAAATAGAATAATTAACATTAATTTATGCATTTAATATATAATAAGTTTATTGAATAGAATAATTAACATTAATTTATTAATATAAAATATAATAAATATAACAAATATAGGTGATATGATTTGAAAATATTGTTCAATACAATTGACATTAAAGTATGGTAGCTAAAGAGCTAATATTGTAATAGGAAGAATAAAGATAATTAACATCTTAATCCTAACTATAAATAGTATATATAAAGCTAAGAGAATTGAAACATCTTAGTATCTTAGTTAATATAACCAATAGGGTGTATGTAAGTATCGGTGAGAGAAAGCATATAAGCATATAAGTAATATTTAATAATATGAATAAAGTAGTTCTACTACTAATGCTAATAAACAATATTAAGTTTAAAGTACTGTGAAGGAAATAGTTAAGACTATATATTATAATATCAACTTTACTAAGTAAACTATCCGTCGAGAGCACCCCTCCTTCGGAGGGGTGCTTAATGAAAATAAAGTTTATTTTTTAATAAAAAAAGTATGATAATATATTTATATTAGTTAATAAATACTTTAATGGAGAGCAGCTATAGTATAGCGTACCTCTTGTATAATGGGTCAGTGAGTTATTTGTATAAGCGTAATTAAGAATTAAATATAATTAGTTTAAAGTTTATATAAATAGACTCGAAACCATATGATTTATATATGTATAAGTATATTAATATTAATATATATAATAATAATATGACTTAAATAGGTAGATGTAGCAATATCTTCTATAGATACGTGTATAGTAGTGAAAGACAAATCTGATATGGAGATAGCTGGTTGTCTGTGAAATATATTTTAGTATAGCCTATATATAATGTAATACTTGGTAAAGCTCTGAATAATATATGGGGGTATTTATATTTACTATATTTATTTAATCTCTGAACAAGTTATTATTTTCTAAAGTATATAGAGTCAGACATATTGCGATAAGGTAGTATGTCGAAAAGGAAACAGCCTAAACTATTAAATGAAGGTCCCTTATTAAGAACTAAGTGAATATAATCCTTGATATCTGATTAGACAATTAGTCAGTGGGTTTGACAATAATCATCTGTTAATGAACATGTAACAATACACTAATAGAATATCTATATTGAGGAATTAATAATCGGGTCTAAGTTCTTAACCGAATTATAGATGTATATATATATAAAATAAAATATAAAATATACATAGTAACAGACTACATAATATAATAATAATTATGAAGAATATGCTGACTTGAGTAACGATAGATAATATAAGATTATCATTACTAAATACATAAGGTTTTAATATAAATTAACGGTGTCTAAATTTATATAAGAAGTTATATATATGATGACAAATAAAACAAGAAATAATAATAACCGTACTGTAAACCGACACAGGTATGTATAAATTATATATAGAATATAATATAAACTATATATAGTATCTTTCTACGTTTCCTTTAATAAGGTACGTAATTAATTAGATTAGTAATAATGAATTAACTATGCTTAATGAACTCGGCAAATAATAGTACGACTGTTTACCAAAAACATAGCTTATTGCAGATACGAGAGTATTAGTATAATAAGTGATATCTGTCCACTGTTAGTTAGATAATAAATAATGAGCTAATAAATGACGGTCTTATCATGAGGATCTGATAGTAGCAAAATTCATTGGCATATAATTGGTGTCCTGCATGAATGATAACACGATACTATAGCTGTATCAAGCATAGGTTCAGTGAAATAGTAATCGCAGTGAAGATACTGTGTGACCATAGATTGACAAAAAGACCCTATGCAGCTTTACTATAACTTTATATTGATAATAATATTGATTAATAAGTATATATTATATTAATAAATATAATAGCTTAACTATTAATAGATTATCTAATTCATAGAATAATAATATATATATAAACACTTTTTATAATAAAGAGTAAGATATATATATATTTCAGTGCTCCTTCGTTCCAGAAGGAGAAGAAGACATTATAAAGTGGTTAGTTTCGATGGGGCGTCGACATCATAGAATACAACTGATGTGTCTAAATGATACTTTATAAACCTTTTAATTATTAGTTTATAATTAGTTTATAATTTCTACGCTCCCCCTCCTTCGGAGGGGGGCAAGAATCTAATTATATAATTAGAAGTTAATTTCTTAAAATATAAGAATATAATAGAATGACCATGTACAGTAATACTAGCCGGCAACTAGTAAAATATTAATAATAAGGATAATAACATAACTGTGCAATGATAGTGATACCCACGAGTAGAGCTAGTACTTATGTATAGTATAATGAACAGGCAATAACTATAGAGTAGTATGTCGATAACGGATCAAAGTTACGCTAGGGATAACAGGGTAATACTGCTAGAGAGTAGATATCGTCAGCAGTGTTTGCCACCTCGATGTCGTCTAGACTTAACCTATTGGTAGCAGACGCTAATAAGGGTACGACTGTTCGTCGTTTAATAAGTTACTTGAGATGGGTTAATTACGACGTGAGTCAGTAAGGATTTTATCATCTATGGTATAATAACTTTATATAACTATATGTGTACGAGAGGATTGTATAGTATAGTCCAATGGTGTATAAATATAATATAGATTATAGTTAATAACTCTTACACTATATTAATAACTAAGACTATTAAGAATAAATACTGATCGCTTATCAAGTATGAAATCTTATATAAAGTTAATAATTAATAACATTATAGATAATAATGTAATAGTTTTATATTGAACTGTTTATTTTTTAATAATTAAATAAATAATGGTTCTATTAATATACTAATTATAACTTATGTATTAACATAACAAATCATATCATTAATTTATACTAATATTCAATATCCTAAGGATAAAACTATCTCTTTATATTGATAATAAATATTATTGATTAATATAGATTAATATTTATATATAATACGAAGGTGCTGAAATAATAACTTTACTGAAATATTATAATAAATGACATATATATATTTCAACGCTCCCCCCTTCGTTCTCCGCACCCTCCAAAGGAGGGGGCGTAAAGAAGGGGGGGCAGGATGTAGAATAACTATATTATTACTATTGCCCCCCTCCGAATCGAAGAATTCGGAGGGGAGCGCGGAAATTATTACTATAATATAACAAAAGATAATAGATAATATATTGGCTCGCCCCCCTTTGGGGGGCTAATATAAAATTATATTTATTTACAATAATGGGGACTAATATAGAATTATATTTATATATAATAATGGGAAGTAATATAGAATTATATTTATATATAATAATGGGGAGTAATATAGAATTATATTTATATATAATAATGGTGGGGTAATAGATTAATGGTAGATCTTATGCGTTGCATGCGTACAATGTCAGTTCGATTCTGACTTACTCCATACCTATAAGATATATAATATATATATAAAATGATTTGATTAGACGTACCAACACCTTGAGCAATTAGATTTCAAGATTCTGCTACACCAAATAGTGAAGGTATACATGAATTGTATGACCATATAATGTATTATTTAACATTAATATTAGGTTTAGTTTCTTATTTATTATTTGTAATAATTAAAGATTATAAAAAGAATCGTTTTGCTTATAAATATATAAGACATGGTCAAACTATAGAAATAGTATGAACTATATTCCCTGCTATAATATTATTATTAATTGCATTCCCTAGTTTTATTTTATTATATTTATGTGATGAAGTATTAACTCCTGCTATGACTATTAAAGTAATAGGTTTACAATGATACTGAAAATATGAATATTCAGATTTTGTAAGTGATACAGGTGAATCTATAGAATTTGAATCTTATGTAATACCTGATGATTTATTAGAAGAAGGTCAATTAAGATTATTAGATACTGATACTTCAATAGTTGTACCTGTTGATACACATATTAGATTTGTAGTTACAGCTAATGATGTAATTCATTGTTTCACTATACCTTCTTTAGGTATTAAAGTAGATGCTACTCCTGGTAGATTAAACCAAGTTAGTGCCTTAATACAACGTACTGGAGTATTCTATGGTCAATGTAGTGAATTATGTGGTGTTAATCACGGTATGATGCCTATTAAATTAGAATGTGTTTCTATCTCTGATTTTATTGAATGATTATCTGAAGCTTCTGAATAAATATATATATTCATTAATATACCCTCTCTCTAGAGATAACTTAATTATATTAACTGATTTATATATCATATAACTATATTCTTTATACTATATACTAATTATTAAATTAATTACTAATGTACTTATACTATTGCCCCCTCCGAATCGAATGATTCGGAGGGATAGGCGGAAATAATAATACTATATACTAATATATTTCAGCCAATATATCCTTTTGGAACTAGAACTGAATGAGGAGGCATTAATATTAATTATTATTAGATATCTATTGTATGATAACCCTTATAACTAGCTAGCTAAATATATACCACTTTATATATTAAAACTGATAATATATTATTAAACACTATGTTGAAATAGGAAATATAACTATTATAGTCTATTTCTCTTATTAATAAATATTTGTCTACTTATACTTAATTATTTATGTATATCTACATTGATATAATGTCCTGTTATATTAAATCATATAGTTAGATCTTATATATCTTCTTAATAAATACTTGATATAGTATATGTTTACTCTTATTATTAATTTAAATGTTTATTGGAATTGACAAGATTACTTATAAATATAGTATTTTAAACATTACTATTAGAATAACTTTTATAATATATATATATAGATTAAAACAATCTATAAGTCTATTTATTTAGATAAACTCGCCCTTCTTTACGCCCCCTCCTTTTTACAAAGGAGGGGGACGCATAAACAAAAGAAGAGGGAAGCATGGAACTATTAAAGTTAACATATAAAGGAATAGAATTAATATAATACATATTATTAATATAATATAGATATTGTATATAATACATAATATAGATAATTAACATACTACAGAGAATTAATATGTATAACTATATAGATTAGATTATGCACCCCTCCGAATCAATTCGGAGGGGTGCTATCGCCGGAAAGATAATGTAGCTTATATCATCTTTACATTTCTATAAAATTATAGACTATTTAATACTATGTAAAGTATCTATTGTATAAGTCAGCGTCATATATGATTCTTATATGTTATCTAAAGATATATTGTAATATAATAACTAATACTCCCTCTTCTTTACGCCCCCTCCTTTGGAAAAAGGAGAACTAAATGCTGAAAGAAACACTGAAATAATATATGGGTAATAGATTAAAGTAATTTTCCTTCGATTCGGAGGAGGCATAATTATACTATATTTTAGTATTTAAATAATAATATAATATTAGCCCCCCCCCAAAGGGGGGCGAGCCAATATATTGTCCATTTATAAGTTTCCACCAATTGATAGCGAAATTAATTTTATTCCGCATACTGAAATAAGAAGTATTAAGTTCAAATAGGTTACTTAATCTACATAGTATGATATAATATGATATTATGAATAATAACAAATAGGTATTTATTAACGTATATTGTCATCTACTCATTAAGTATATTTAATATATACACAATTTAACTCTTTCCGCCTATCCCTCCGAATCATTCGATTCGGAGGGGGGCATAATGTATTTAACATATCTAATAGCATGTATTTTAACCTTAATGTATTTAATATGTCTATATAAGATATATATCCAGTATATTTAAAGAACCACATAATACACAATCCTTATTAAAGTCATTATTAACTGTTAATTGTTTATTTCCGCCAAACGATAGTTCCCCTCCGAATTGATATTGATATATATTCGGAGGGGGCAAGAAGATATAATGTTTTCAATATTTCATCCGATAGCTCCCCTCCGAATTGATTCGGAGGGGGCATTGTCGATATATTAGCTCTAGATATATAAAATTGTATATTGAATTAGTATAAAAGGCAGTTAATAGTTTATAAATCTTTATTTCAAAGTTATTTTTGTAATTGAAACCAAAAGGCAAGAATGTAGCATTACAAGAAGTTCATTACAAGATGTCAGATAACTATTATAATACTAGAATAATAACCAGTCAGTAAAGGAATAATCATTGTTATTATTATTTATATATAGTTATAGTATAATGCCTTATATTAACTATATTTATTTTATGTTATCACATTGAAATAATCTATAAATAGCTAAATATTACTAAGTATATTATGATGAACATAATTGTTATAATTACCAATTAGATATAATATCATTAATATATTTATAATATATAATCTCTTTCAGCCAACTGATAGCTCCCCCCCCAAAGGGGGGGGTATTCCGAATTATATATGTTAAACCATTTAATATATTTGTATAAACAATAAGTTAAATCATTTAATATATTTGTATAAATAAAATGAAAAGTAACTAGTTCCTAATAATATATCTTTACTATGCTTCTAATAATATTATTTTACTATACTTTTAATAATCTATCTTTACTATTTACTATATTTCTAATACTCTATCTTTGTTATGATACTTACTATTATTTATAATAATTCATATATATTCTGATATTTACTATATTTATAATAATAATACATATATATTCTGATACTTATTATATTAATAATTATACATATGTACTCTGATATTTACTATACTTATAATTATTCTTGCCTTTTGAAAGGAGGGGAAATATCTGTTACTAACTAATAATTTTAATATATATCTGATACTTACTAATAATATATCTTTGTTATTTACTATAGTAGTTATATCTAAAGCATCTAATACTATTTATATAGTTTCTTTATATATTTTCCTCCGAATGTAATAAAGTTATAAATCATATTTAGTTATTAATTATATAAGTTATGTTAAATGTAACAATAATTAGTATTACAATATAATCAATATATCTTTCCGTCGATCGCACCCCTCCAAATTGATTCTTGATTCTTGATTCTTGATTCTTGATTCGGAGGGGTGCATACTATATAGTATAGTCTAAATGATACTTATAAATAATATATAATAACTATTTAGAAATCCTCAGTATATCCTTCCGCGCACCACTCCTTCGGAGTGGTGCGTAGTCTAGTCTATTATAGTCTAATATAATATAAATGATACATATATAATAATATAAAATAGTATAATACTGTATTCTGTATAATATAAATGATACATATATAATAATATAAAATAGTATAATACTGTATTCTGTATAATAGTGGAAAATATATATTTCAGTGCTTATTTACGCCGATCGCTCCCCTCCTTTTTACAAATTTACAAATTTACAAAGGAGGGGTGCGCATAAACAAAAGAAAGAAGGCAATAATAAGTTTTAATATAATAACAGGATTATTGAATATAATTCTTATTAATAATTAAACACTAAATACTATAAGCTTTATAATCAAGAGATTGCTTACACATTTATTAAATATCAGATATATAATTCAGTGGGATATTATATAATAATAATATTAGTAAATATACTACTTTATTGAGTATATATACCTGTATATGCCTATTAACTTTAACTACACTTGTGATTTTAAATGATATATAAAATATAATAACACTTAATAGTTAATTTAAATATATTTCAGCCGAATCATTCGATTATATTATATTTGAGTGGAGACATATGAAGTATACGATTAAAACAATTAGTAATATCTCTATTAATCTCCGCCAATCGATAGCTCCCCTCCGAATTGATTCGGAGGGGGGCAAGCAATATAGAATACGTATATCTATTAAGTTTGAATCCATTAACTAAATCTAGTTATATAATTAATTTATAATATAATATGTAAGACTTTATGTACTATTTTATCATTAAAGTTATTTTAAGTAAATATCTTTATAATATGTAAGAATATATGTATTATTATATTCAATAGGAGAATATATTTAATATATAATATAATATATCAATAAGTGAATATATTTTAAGTAGATACATTATATTTAGATATCTTTACCATCTTTTGTCCCCCTCCGAAGGATTCGGAGGGGAGCTACCTGCTGAATGCCCCCCTCCGAATCGAATGATTCGGAGGGATAGGCGGAAATAATAAAACTATATACTAATATATATAGATCAATACTTTTCCGAATCGAAGGATTCTTACGACAGTTTGTTAGTGGTTCGTATATTATTATACTAATAATAGTATTAATAATATGAATACCTATTATGGATGGATTAATGATTAACTCATTACATAAGGGTATAAACACGGGAAACCTATCCAACGAGGTAGTCTTTGAAGGTTGTGTGAAAGATACAAACTCTCAGTGTAGTATCTAGTATCCTAGACCTAACTTTAGTGGTGTTTTTAAGTGAATCCTTGTTTTAAAATTGGTTCAGCAATACCTATATTTTCTGAAATTTATAGTGAATTCAATAATTGTAATGGACGTAGTTGAATGCGTACGTTCAAGATCCATCAACAAGAATACCAAAATAGAGGAGAACATAAAAACTATCCAAGGCAATAGCCTGAAGACTAACATAACAAAACATGGACTTACAGTTGACATGAGAGACTGTCTGATCTCATTTACTTAAATATAAGGATACTGTTGTAAGTCTGTATGTATATTTCACTAGAAATATAGTTGTATATTACAACCTATTAATCATAAGGTTAACACTAAATATTAATAGAATACACAGGGGTAAAATAAGTGAAGAAGCAAATGTTCTGAGTAATGTCAGAAATATCATCAAATAGAATCCTAGGGATAGGAAAATATTACAATAGCCAAGAGTTGAACATATTGGACAAAAGCAGAATTCACAATGCCTTAATATGAATCAGCTAACCCTTAAATGTAGCTACTCAACGATTGAGGACGATACGAAACATTATGATGAATATTTGAAATCGGTAGCTAAAGGTTTACTTATTTGACCTGATAATAAAATCTTAGGAATAGTTAGAAAGGTAGTATTTAAACAACAAATGGAATTAGTTAATTAAGCTAACATATACGGTGTTAATTATAAAGAAGTCATGAATAAACAATTAACATATGTAAATTCATTGGCTTTTAGACTGTTTGCAGTAGATAAATTATCGAAATATAGAGGGTCTCGTACTTTTGGAATAGATAATATATATATAAAATGATTAGATAGTGATAAAGAACTATACCAATACTTAGTAGAATTATTGAAATCTACAGTTAAATACCCTAAAAATTATAAGGCTGATATTGTCAAAAGAGTTTGAATACCAAAAGCGAATGGGAAACTAAGACCTATTAGTATACCTACTCTTAGATATAGAGCACTACAACTATTAATAAACCTAGTGCTGGAACCTCTAATAGAAATGACAAGTGATCCACACAGTTTTGGTTTTAGACCATATCGTTCTTCTATAGAATGCTATAACTTATCTTAGAACTCATCTTAATACTATTGATGAAACAAAAATATTGAAAAATACTTCTAGTAATAATCTGATGAATAACTTATCTCGACTACTACCAGAAAACAAATGGATATTGGATACCGATATTAAAGGTTTCTTTGATAACCTTAATCATACATGATTGATTGATAACTTATTTATACATTCAAAATTATTAATATTCGTAAAAGCATGAATTTCAAGTGGTGTTTTATTAGCTAACTTTACTTTTAATGGATTGGAGAAGGTTATAATGGAAGCGTTATTTCCTTTAACAAAAAGTAAAAAATTACAGTTAAACTTAAAGATGGTTCACGTACACGTGTAAGCTCAGCACTTGCATATGTTAGATATGACGATGATTTTGTTGTTATAGCAAGATCAAAACATATAATGGTGAACTATATTAAACCAGATATAATTCGATAATTTATTAGCCGATAGAGGCTTAACTCTTAACAATGAAAAAACTAAAATGTTTAGACTCAAAGATAAGGGAAGTCAATTAGATTTCATAGGTTATACTCTGAAATATCAAGATAAATGAAGTATTAAAAGACATGTCTTTTATACTGACCATGCCGGAAGTAGAGGTATAGCATTATACCCTAATAAAGATAAGGTTAAAACATTCATTGATAAAATAAGGGAGATATTTAAGAAATCTATGAATTTATACTCATATAATCTAATTGCTAGATTAAATTCTATTTTTATAGGATGATCTAACTACTATAACATGGGTAACTCCTCTCATTATAGAGACACTGTTCGTAATGCTATATATCATATAGTATGAAAATGAGCTAAAAGAAAACATAGAAAATGAGGTAGAATTAAGATCGCTAGTTACTACTTCCTAACCCCTAAGGTCTTGGGTACAAAAAGATACAATACTCAGTATTTCAAAGTAATAAATGTAAAATGAGTTTTCCATGGAAAAACAAATTCCAAATCTAGATATATTGACAATTCAAAAACAATATATTTAGTAGACGTAGGAAATGCATCACAACTACTTACATTTAGAAAATACGTGATACTTAGAAATATTATAGGTATTCATGCATATCACAAAGATTACATGAAGATTATTGAATTCAATACAAATGTTAATTTCAAAGCCTTAGGTAAATCAGCTCCTTTCAAACAACGTCTAATAGTCAAACAAAATAACATATGTCCTCATTGCAAGGGCACACTAATGGAATCCTCTATAGGTTGAAATAAGGCTTTACACATTCATCATATCAACCTTATAGCCAAAGGTGGTGCTCGTAATAAAATTGATAATTTAGTTTTAATACATTCATGATGTCATAAAGATCAACACCGTAGGAATGGAAGCCACAAGTAAATAAAAAGGGTATAAGGAAATACCTAAATAAAAATTCACTTGTGATATTAGGGTGACCCGTATGTAGGGTGATCTACACGTACGGTTCTTTGAGGTTGAGGTGACTCAACTTTCCATCTCTAGTGGAGGGGAAGCGCGGAAATAATAAAGATAAATACTATCTGTATATAGATCAATACTAATTATAAAGCTAGATACTAATCTCTTTATATCTATACTATTGCCCCCCTCCGAATCGAAGAATTCGGAGGGGAGCTACCTGCGGAAATTATAAAATTATAAACTAATCTATGTATATCAATACTAAATATAAAGTTCTATACTAATATATTAAGTCAATAATGTAATGTAATATAATGTAATATAATGTAATATAATGTAATGTAATGTATATAAATATATTTGCCTTACTGAAATAAATAATATTACACAGTCAACTAATAATCAATACTAATTTCAATTAGGAGTGACATATTAACTATAGCCCCACCTTTTTCCAAATTTCCAAATTTACAAAGGAGGGGTGCGCATAAACGAAGGGGGAGCTATCGGCGGAATGATATATATTAGTCTTATTTATATAATTGGCTCTAACTATATAATAACTATATTAAAATATAACTATATATCGAAATATAGATCTCAATAGCAGTATACATAGTTATGTGTAAGATTAAATATAAACTATCAGTAGTAATATAAATTCAATCCCCCTCCGAAGGAGGGGGGCGATAAGTAATATCTGAATATACTATTAAGTAATAGAAAATAAGATAATATATGTATATACTATTAAGTAATAGAAGATAAGATAATATATGTATATATTGTTATGTAATAGGAGATAGATATAAATAATAATGAATAAATTAATTATTAAATTATACAGCGTATAATAAAAGGAAAGAGATCATTAAACAGAATAAACCACAAGCTTCACTTAAAGCAAATCCTAAAATAGCTTGAGGGAATAATGTGCTTCTTAATGAAGGGTTACGTGATGTACCATTAATTAAAGCTACGAATACTAAAGCAATACCTATGGCTGCTCCTCCTAATCCTAATGTAGCTATACTAGCTCCTATGTATTTTGCTGCTAATGCTAATTGCATGTCTTATTTATTATTGGTCTTCTATACTATATATTAGCCTAATAAGAATCGAACTTATATTTACCGATTATCAATCAGTCTCTTTACCGTTAAGATATAAGCTATCTCACCCCCCCCTTCGTTTCTGCGCACCCCTCCAAAGGAGGGGGGCGTAAAGAAGGGGGGGAGCGTTGAATTATGATATTACTATTATTCTACATATAAACTATTATTATATATATAAACTATTATAGAATTTATATTATTATACACATAAACTATTATAGTATTTATATTATAATATACATAAGATATGACAAATTATTATATTTCCGCCTATCCCTCCGAATCATTCGATTCGGAGGGGGCAATAGTGTAAATATACAGAGTATATAAATACGTATATAAATATATGTCCCCTCCCTTTGGGAGGGAGCTATCGATCGATGGAAATATTCCTTTGATTATTGATGGAAATATATGTAATATATATCTTTTTATGTCTTCCTCTGAATCGAAATTGAAATTGAAATTGAAATTGAAATTGAAAGGCTTCGGAGTGATATACGAAAATATGTATATATATGTATGTATGAATATATAATCTTATTATAAATCCCGAGCAAGTTCCCTTACTCGAACTGTATTTCAACTTATAGCATATCATAGACAACATATATAGTTTATCTATAAAGGTCTTATCTATGCTATTGATGAGTGATTAGTGCGAAATATATGTATAATTCACCATAGCTCTCTATGTCTATGATTACTAGCAATTCCTTTTTCATATTAACAAATTGCAGTTAATAATCCAATTATATAGAATGTTAATCTTAATAATTTATATTAATATATAGTTATTTATATAACTTATAATTAAGTAAATAATTGTAGTACACCTGTAGCCCTATTTATATGGGTCATCATGATTAGTCTTAAGCCTCTACTTCCTATCTTTTATCAAAGATACTGATTCACTTTATTATATTAGTGAAAGAGGTTAACGTTCATTAAATAACTTAATAATATACCATAAAGCATGAACTGACGACAACGATGTAACGCCTGTAATATATATATATAAAAATATAAATATTATTCAAAAATAGGTAAGGTTTAAGGGGTATCATCCAATTAAACAGTATACTCCACTGCCTTTATATATAACCGTCTAATGTCTTGCATTTTATTCGTGAAAACGTACTAGTCTGGCGGCATACTTTACACCTTCGTATTTCTATATAGTATGCATAGTTCACGGCTATAACTACATGGGTATCGAATCCATATCGCTACTATAGCTTTCACCTCTCAATGTCAATATATTATTAATATATATTATGCAGTAGTACTGTTGTTATCGTATTTTATCTCTATAACAGTAGTACTTTATATCTATAATATATTCTAGCTCTTATATAAGCAATCTACAGGTTCTTTAGGCCAAGGTAGATTAATGCTCGCTCTTGATGTCTCACCGCAACTGCTGGCACATACATTGGTTAGAACTTACCTTTATAATCTATCATTATTAAATTATAAGGTGAAATATACCTAATATTAATGTTAAATTTACACTCTAAACTTATAAATAAGAAAATAGTGTAGCTATATATATATATATATATTTATAGTATAAAACTATATTTATATACAAATTATATAATTTAAGATTAGTTATAATAACTTATTATATTTCTTATAGATAACATGATCAACCTTACGGTCATTGTCAATGATTCCTCACTGCTGCTACTAATAGTAGTATGCTAATTAGCATATGTGATCGTTATGACTTCCATCATCAATTATAGTTCTTAGGCTAGTATATTAGGTTACACTATTACCTTAATCTAATTTAGATATCTCTATCTATTTTTACTCACCTGTACACAGAATATTATTCTATTTGCATGTGTTATGTCTCTATATAGCATTTTATCTGAATCAACATCATATTCATTATGATTGAATGGGTATTAATGTTGAATTACTCAGAATTGAACTGAGATCAATCCATTATGAGTGGAGCGCTCTACCATTGAGCTATAATTCAGTTATTAATATATTCTTATATTCCTATTTGCAATAGATAGAGTCGAACTATCATTATAAAAACATGAGTCTTAGGTGTTTCCTATTACACTATATTGCTTAATTATATTAATATTTCTGCGCACCCCTCCTTTGGAGGGGGGCGAATACTTACAAATACAGTATATTATTTAATTATATATATATACTTTCAAAGTACAGATATATATTATGTATATAGAATATATATAATAATTTAGGTATTGATCATATCATATTTATTATACCATTTGGATATATACCGTATCATATAGTTGGTATTATTAATGATATTAATAAGAATTGTTCTCTATATGTACAATCACTAGTTAAAGATACATAAGGTGTTTTAATACCTCCAGTTAATCTATTAGTTAATTTTAACATATATGAAGCTGATAATAATACTGATATTAAACATATACTACCTAATAAAGGTACTCTATTAATTGCACCTGATAATGATAATAATTCACCTATAAAGTTAACACTTAAAGGAGTTCCTACATTACAAAAACTTAATAATATTAAATATATAGATAATATTGGCATATAATTTAATAAACCTTGATAATAATATACAAGACGATTATGATATCTATCATATAGTATACCTCCTACAATAATAAATAAAGCAGGTGAAACAAAACCATGAGCTATACAAAGTATTAAACTTCCATTAATTCCTATAACTGTATTAGACATTATACCTAATATACATACAGCCATATGTGAAATAGAACTATAGGCAATTATAACTTTTAAATCAGTTTGTCTTAATGTAATTATACTAGTATATATTATAGTTATTAAACATATCATATAGACTATTGGAGTATATAATACTACAGCATCTGATAAAGTAGGTAATAATAAACGTATTATAGCATATACAGCTAATTTAAGTATAACACCAGCCAATAGCATTGAACCAGCTAAAGGACTTTCTGAATGAACTACTGGTAATCATGTATGTACTGGTACTAATGGTGTTTTTACCATAATACCTATAGAAATAGCAATAAATAATATAGATTGTAAATCAATAGATAATAAAACTAAACTAACAGCTTGATAATCAGTATTACCTAATAAAACTTCATATAAAGCTATAGCTACTAACATAAATAATGAAGATAATAAAGTATATATTAAAATATAATCAGCAGCTTTTTCTCTATTACTAGCACCATATAAACCAATTAATATAAATAAAGGAGCTAAAGAAGCTTCAAAATAAATATAGAAAGATAACATATCTTGACACATAAAATTAATTAATAATATAATACCTAAATTAAGTATTAATTCATAGTATAATTTAACATTAATACTATTTCAATTTGATATAATAGATAATGGTAATAAATATGCAGTTAATAATATAAATATGTCAGCTATACCATCAGATGTATAATAAATATCTAATTCAGCTCAATCATAAATCGTAGGTAATACAATTAATATACTCGATATTAATATAATCCCTTTACTATTATTAAATAATCTACTAAATATTGAAGTAGTAGCTGAAATAATAAAATAAATTAAAGTCATAAAATATAAATATAAAATATAATAAAATATATAATATATGATCAATGGGATTTGAACCCATAAAAAATTAGTCCTAAGCTAATCGCGTATACCATTTCGCCATGATCATTAAATAACTAATGCCTTTATAAAATACTGCTGCCCCCCTCCTTTGGAGGGGGAGCGAGGGATAATAACTAACTTTATAACATCTAATATAAATATATTAAACATTCATTAACTAACTAATTAACTAATTAATTATAATATTAATATCTAATATAACTTTAATACATCTAATATAACTTAACACTTAAATATAACTTCCGCCCTCCCCTCCGAAGGAGGGGAGGAATAATATAACTTAACACTTTTAATATTAATATAATTTAATATAATAGATTTAAATATAATTTCCAAAAAGCAATAATATAGTTAATATTAATTAAATATTCATTAACTTCCGGAATGTCCCCCTCCTTCTGGTTAGTAACTGAAAGGCTTCTATTCGGAGGGGAGCTACCTGTTGAAATATATAAGTTTAATACTAGTATTACGGATGCAACGTGATTCGAACACGTGGGTAATTACCTTGATAGCTCAAATATCACACCTTAAACCTCTCAGTCATACATCCTTATAATTAATAACAGTTAAGTCTCCTATAAATATAATCTACAATAATATATATGGATATTGATTTATAAATGCTGAATGCCCCCCCCCGAAGGGGGGGGAGCACTGAAATATATCATAATATATATATATAATCTTATTGAATTTAATATTCGCCCCCCTCCTTTTTCCAAAAATAAATAAACTAATAAGTATTTACTATTCATTGACTAATATATTTATTAGAATTAGTGTATATTACGTATATTACATAATAACAAGTCTGACTGCCCCCCCTTCGTAAAGAAGGGGGGGGGGAGCACTGAAATATTAATGCATAAATAATACAAATTATACTATCTAATAGTTCTACTACTACTACTTGAAATACAAATTATACAATATATGTCCCCCCTTTGGGCTACCTGCTGAATGCCCCCCTCCGAATCGAAGGATTCGGAGCGCGGAAATATTAATACTAATTATCTAATAGTTATACTACTACTTAAATGTATTTTATTATACTATCTAATATATTATACTACTATTACTACTAATACTTGATATTAATTATATCCTGCGGAAATCTATCTATTTATATCCCCTTCTTTACGCCCCCCTCCTTTGGAGGGGTGCGCAGAAACGAAATATATCTTTTGATATAATATATAAAATATATACTATGATTAGTACCAGTGGTAAATAATAATAATATAAAATCTATACTATGATTAGTACCAATGATAAATGACAAATATGTTAACTGAAGATTAAAGTGAATATGTAATAATCTATAATTTTTATACATATTGAAATATAAATATAATATATATTCTTGCCTTTGGAGTGCGGAAATATAATAGTTTATAAACTTTATAATACCTTCAATAACTAGAGAGTTAATTTAAATATATAATTTTTAATTCCAGAAATAAGTGAATAATAGACTAATATCAAATGTTTACCTAATAAACTGTATCAATAATATTAATATCTTGTCCACTTTTCTATATATTGTGTTATTTGAATAATACATTTATGTAATTCTTTTATACCTACTTATTGCTTTCATTTAATAATTTCAGTGCTCCCCCCCCTTCGGGGGGGGGGCATTTTCAATTAAAAGGAAAATAAGTAATTTAATTAATTAAAATAATAATAATAATAATAATGTATCTTAAGTATAGATTTATTCTTACGGAAAATATATAAGATCTACAAATATATAATTAATCTAGTTATATCGAACAATTCATTATACGGAAAACTGAAAGATTATAAAATATCTGTATATAATTTATATAGATTTATTCTTTCTGCGCACCCCTCCTTTTTCCAAAGGAGGGGTGCGAATACCAAATATTAATAATATAATATATATATATAAATGTACATATATACATACTTTAATAAAATAATAATAATATTATCTAATATTATAAAAGAATTGAAATTATCACCATTGATAGTAATTAACTATTTACGAACATTCAAATATACTAACTATAATATATATGTCCCCCTCCTTCTGAAATAATAATCAAGTAATATATCATCAGATAGATAAGATCAAGTAATAATATTATGTCTTTCCTCAATAACTGCATATGTGAAATTAATTAAAAGAGATAATAATATGTATTTAATTTTATAAATACAGTCTACTTTATAATGTCTTTATAAAGGTTTGAAATAACAATAATTATACTACTTTATATATATTTTATATTACGAGCGGAGGAAAGTAATAAACTATTAATTTACGTTAATTAATTATATTCAATATCTTATATTAATCTTAATTTTAGTCTATTTTTGTATAATAAAATATAATTTAATCTATATACAGTATAAGGATATATTAATTTAGTAATAAACATTATTATCATAGTCTTCTGTATATTTAATAGTCCTTTATTAATATGCTAAATTAGTTCTGCGGCAAGAATATAATTTAGATAAGTTCTATAAACGTGAAAACTAATTATTAATAATATTATCTACTAGACTAACCTATCAAAACTATTATAATAATCTAAATACCATAATATGTATTTGTGATATCTATACTATTATAATTAATACCATAATATGTATTTGTGATATCTAAATATTAGTTAAATATAATTATATATTGAATAGTAAGTATTCGCCCCCCTCCAAAGGAGGGGTGCGCAGAAATAATAATATATATCAATATAGTTTATATATCAAATGGTTTATTTGAAAACTAAATATATTTATGAAATACTAGTTAAATAGTTATATAATTTTATATAATAAAATAAGGATAATAACTTTACTATACTATACTATACTTTACTTTCTAATATTCCACTCTTCCCCGCTGCTTAAGCAGCGGGGTGGTTACTTAATATTTCAGCAGATAGCTCCGACTCCGACTCCAAATGAGCATAAAAATATAAAGAATGTCTAACTATAGAAAGATCTTATATAATAAAAAACTATAAATCTTAATAGTTAGTATATATAAACAGAGATAAATATAATAATAAATAAATATTGATAATTATAGATAAATCTATATATAAATCTATATATAAACATTAATAAGCATAAATAAGTATAAATAAGCATTGATAAACATTTCAGTATGCCCCCCTTTGGGGGGAGCTATCGATCGGTGGAAATATAGTAAACATATATTAGTATTGTTATACCTATTTCTGAACTTTGGAGGAGTGCGAATATCAAATATATAAAATACACAATAAATAATATTAACTTTCGTAAAAGATATAAAGTTATAAATAAGTGTTAATAATTAAAATATAATTAATATGTATAACAAATACATAGTATTACTTAAAATAAATAATATTCCCCTCTTCTTTTGAATGCCTTCGGAATGCCCCCCTCCTTCTGGAACTGGAACTGGTTAGGAACTGAAGGATTCGGAGCTACCTGCGGAAATAAGTTTAAATAAAAAGTATAGATAATCTATATTACGCACCCCTCCGAAGGAGGGGTGCACGGTAAGATATACAATAATATTGAGTATATATCAAATATTTGTTAAATATATCTTATATCTACAGTGAATTATATTAATCAACATATACTAATACATTGAATATAAGTATAAAACTAATTAAATAACCGTAAAAGTAAATATAAATGTAAGTATAAGTATAAATGTAAAAGTTAGTATAAACAGCTATTTATTAATAATATATAATTAAACTTTCACTATTATAACTGAAATTTATATATTGAATAAGTATACTAATAATTATTTTACCATATATATAACATTTTGTTTATCTCTATATATACTACTTTATATCGAATAAGTATTAAGTAATAAGTATTAAGTATTATTACTATATAGACTATATCTTGAATAAGGAAAAGTATTATATTTTATAGCCCCCTCCGAAGGAGGGGGAGCGCGGAATAAACTACACATTGAATAAATAGAAGTAATATATCTATATGTTCTTATATGTACATTATAATATTATAATGCCTTCTTTATAATAATACCCCTTCTTTACGCTCCTTTGGTGCGCAGAAACGAATCGAAAGAAGGGAGCTATCGATTGGTTGAAATCATTGAGTTATATATCAAAAGGTTTATTATGCTGAAATTAATAGATGAATTAATGTTTATAATCAGACTACAATTTATGTGTTTTATAAAGTATATTATAATATAGACTAATATAGTAGTATATAGCTAGTTATATATATATATCTGTATAAATAAGTATTGAATGCCCCCCCTTCGGGGGGGAGCTACCTACTGAATGCCCCCCTCCGAATCGAAGGATTCGGAGCGCGGAAATAATATAATTAGTTATAGTTTAATTAAAGTCATTGGATAGAATATAATTAAGATTATCTATTTCTGCGCACCCCTCCTTTGTAAAAAGGAGGGGGGCGAATATTAATTTCAATAAGCAATATATTAATAGAATTACTAATAAATACTATAAAGTATAACGTATGTATTATTATTATACTTTAAAAGTTAAATTAAGATATCTATATATAGATTAGTGGTTAAATATTAAATTAGTTAAATATATATAAAGATTAAAATAACAGATTTAAATTAAATAACTAAATGCCCACTTATCTAGAAGCACTGAATGCCCCCCCTTCGGGGGGGATGCTGAAATAATATACTTCTTATATAATTTATACGCACCCTTCCAAAGATTAAATAAAAGATTATATATCAAATATATGATTATATAGTCGATATAATATGATTAACAACATATTACAATATAGATATAAATGTAAAAATATGAATAGACAATATATAATATATAGTGTTATAACTATATTAATAGGGCTGAAATTAATTATAGTTTATTATTATTATTAGATAATGCCCCACCCCTTCATTCTGAAGGGGTGGAGTACTGAAATAGAATGTACGATTAACTAGTTATATTCTATTTACTTTTTAGTTGTTATTATTAATTATGTTTAATAAGTATATTCGAAGGATAGTTTTTATTATAATAACTTTTAAGTTTTATTTATTCATAATGTCTAATAAATCTATATTCACCCTTCTTCGAAGGGAAGTTATTAGGTAATATACGCACCCCCTCCAAAGGAGGGGGTGAACGTAATTATATATCTATTTTTATAATTTATTATTATGACCCCACACTCTAAATATTCATAAATAATTTATAGTTAAAATAACATTACATTATATTATTATACCTAAAAGCTATATTATATACTGAATATTAAACTATGTAATAATACATATAGTAAGAAGCTATTAGATATATGTTATATAGTAGTATACAGAAATATAATTAATAAGATTAATAGACTATCTTTTTATTATTACGCACTCCTGCTTCGGAGCTACCTACTGAAATATTATTATTGACTGTATTAATAGAATATAATAGAATAGAATACGGAAATAATATATAATTGATATAATTGATATAAGGGCCTCAATTGCATCATAATTATCAATAAGATGAAATAACTTTATGCGCTCCCTTCCAAAGGAAGGGAGTGTAATTAAAAAGATAAGATTATAATTATATAAGTGTGTATAATAGAATATATTATACCTTTTATATTAATCCAATAGTGAACTTAATCTATATTTAAGATAATATATTTCTGCGCACCCCTCCAAAGGAGGGGGGCGAATATTTATTTAATCAGTAATATAAATCAATAAACATTCTATGAAGTAGCTATAAAGATTTATGTCAATTGATTATTCTAATAATATGATATATACATTCTATAAAAGTAACTATAAATATATATGTAAATTGATTATTCTAATTCTCTAATCTATTTATGAAAGTAGCTTTGATTATTACTGACTTATTATAACTAATTCAGTGATTATATAGAAGGGAGGCTACTGGTTAATAAGATAACTCCCTTTAGATAACTCCCCCCCGAAGGGGGGGCATTCATAATTTAATTATTTACTAGTTTATATTAGCTAATATTTTATCGATATATAAATCTTATTTCGGCAATAATATAATCTATTTTTGCATTCGGAGTACGAAAATATTAATATACAATTGATAACTAATAATATAATCTCTATATATTAATTTATACAATTGATAACTAATAATATAATCTCTTTTTGTCTTCGGAGAACTAAATATCTCTGCTTCCACAATAGCTGCAAGCTATTAGGGGTTAATCTATTAAACTTTATTGCCCCCTCCTTCGGAGGGGGAGTACGGATATTATAATATTGCCAATGTATATCAACTATATTATGGCTTTTTGATTATTCTTAATATAACTTACATATATGTTAATATAGAAATATATTAATTATAATAATAACTACATAATGTTAATATAAAACTGTATTAATTACAATAATAACTATAAAATGTTAATATAGAACTGTATTAATAGAATTTAAATACAAATTGTTAATATATAACAGTATAAATAGAATTTAACTACATAATTTACATATATAACAGTATTAATTGAATCTAATTACATAATGTAAATATATAAATATATAAATTACAATAATAACTACATAATGTAAATATATAAATATATAAATTACAATAATAACTACAGAATGTAAATATATAACTGTATTAATAGAATATTTCCGCCGATCGCCCCCCTCCGAATTGATTCGGAGGGGTGCGTAATATAATAGAATATAATAGAATATAATATAATAGAATATAATATAATAGAGATATATAAATCCTCCCTAATAGCTACTTATACTACAATTGGTGGGAAAGTATAAATAGTTCTAACATAACTATAATATAATAGATAATATAATACATAATATATATGCACTCCCCCCCCCCTTCTTTACGCCCCCCTCCTTTGGAGGGGTGCGCAGAAACGAAGGGGGGGGAAGCTATAGACTGAAAGAATAATCTATTAGAATATTAATTAAGATACTAAAATCAATATAGAATATGAATTAAGATACTAAAATCAATATAGAATATAGAATATATAATATAGAATATAGAATATTTCCGCCGATCGCTCCCCTCCTTCGGAGGGGAGGCAAGAGTATAGAATATGAATTAAGATACTAAAATCAATATAGAATATATATCCGAAGGTAAGAATATAGAAAACAAATAGTAAACTTTAATAATCAATATAAAATTAAATAATTAATTAATTAAAAAGATTATTAAGTAATAATATACAAATATATTAATAATAGATATCAAACAAGATAGAATTAATATTAAAATAATAGATATCAAACAAGATATGATTAATATTAGTTATATTTTCACTGATAAAGAATAGTATAGTTAATATATAACTTATTATTAATAAATTTCCGCCGATAGCTCCCCTCCTTCGGAGGGGGGCAATTAGAATAATATAATTATATATAGTATATATAAGATATTGAATATTTTATTTATTTATTTATATTATATAATATAGAAATAGGGCCATCATCTACAAATTCTCTATTTAATTGTAAAGCTTTTAATTGTATTTCAACTATAAAAGCGACAACTAATAAGAATAAGAATATAATTAATATAATTAAACCATAAAGGCCATTATTATAAGGACTAATTACATAAGGTAATATAGAAGATATTTCTAAATCAAAAGGTAAGAATAATATAGCGACCAATATAAAAGCAACACTAAATGCTGATCTAGATTGTTGATAAGAAGTAAATCCACATTCAAAAGGACCACTTTTTTCAATATATGAATTACTAGTAGCTAATAATCAGTTTAATCCTACTAATGCTATAGCTACTATTGGACTTAATATCATGTATGCTGTAAACATTATACTATCGATATACTTAACACTTCTAATATATTAGATAAATATGTATAATATAATATAAATATAACTACTAATGTACTTATTGTTAAACTTAAAGTTCTATTAATAGGCTTATTTATTGAAAGATTATAATTAGATGCTAATTGTTTAATAATAAATGCATAATAATATGTAGCTATAACACTAAATATTACTATAGATAAAGCTTCAATAGTATAATTATATTTAATTAAACTTTGTATTACATAATATTTACCATAAAATCCTGGTAATGGTGGTATTCCTATTAATGATAAAAAACATAATATTAATACTGTTACTAATAACTTATTAGGTATTATTAATTGATTAACTCGTAATATTGGTGATCATATATTTGATGGTGTAATTACAAACTTATTTATAGCTAATAAACTTATAAATATTAATATATGTGTCATTAAATATTGTATTAAATATACATAAAAAGATATATCTTGTAAACATGCAGGTATTAATAAATAACCAAAATTTAATATACCACTATAAGCTAATATAGTTTTTATATTAATTTGAAATAATGGTTTATAAGCAGCTACAGCTATTGATGCATAAAATACTAATATTATTATATCTGTATGAATTAAATTAGAATTAGTATATATTCATGATAATATAGATAATTTAGCTACTATTGAGATATAAGCAGTTATATATGTAGGAGCATAATTATATACAGCTATACTTCAAGAATGTAATGGAGCTAAACCCATTTTAAATACTAAAGCTAATATTAAGATATCTATAGCATTATAGAAATTATTATTATAATTATGTATTAAATAATAGTTAGAAATATCAGTAATATTACAACTACCTACATTATTATATACAAAATAAGTAGCAAGAAGAATACCGATACTAGCGATACCACCTGTAACGAAGTATAGCATACTACCTCTAGTACTATTATATGATTTACTATGTATTCCAGTTATAATATATAAAGAATAACTTTGTAATTCAATAATTATATAAAGTAATAATAAATCATTAACCATAGGGAATAATAATAAACCTATTAAATTTATATAAACTAATGTATATATTCATTTAGAATCTAATGTATATCTTTGTTTAACAGTAGTATAAATTAATAATATTAATACTAATATTATTTGTAAATAAACAAGAGGAATATTAGTATCATTTAATTTAAATCAATCATTATATAAAGTAAATTGACTATATCTTAAATCTATACAATTATATGTAAGATAAAGGACATATAGTAGTCCTATAGAAGCTAATCTATTTAAATGAAAGTTGACAGCCTTATTAGAAGCTATAAATACTAATAGAATTATACTAAATACTAAAAGCATAAGACATAATAGGAATCGAACCTATATAACATTATCCGTAGTAATGTGTATTACCTTTATACTATATGTCTAGTAGATTATTGAATAAAATATATATATGCCACCCCCCCCCTTCTTTAGAAGGGGGGGGGAGCGCGGAATAATAGTAATTAACTTATCTTTATAAGATTTAGTATATATAATTAACTTATCTCTATTTTATTTGAATTAATATATATAATTAACTTATCTCTACTTTACTTGAATTAGTATATAATTAACTTCTTTCTATTTGAAAAGTATATTTGAAAAGAGTATTTATATATAATTAACTTATATCTATTTGAATTTATATTAGTAAAGACTAATATTATATATATCTTAGTTAAGACTAGTATTATCTTTGTATTAGTAAAGACTAATATTCTATATATTTTATTACGCCCCCCTCCGAATCAATTCGGAGGGGTGCGATCGGCGGGAATATTCTATAAGTAAAGACTAATATTCTATCACTAATTAATTATTATGGAGATCAATATTAATGTCCCCCCCCTTCATTCTCCGCACCCTCCAAAGGAGGGGGCGTATAGAAGGGGGGGGGGAGTACGGAAATATAAACAGTTATAAATTACATTATTATCTAAATAACTAGTATATAGTATAGATAAAATACATTATTATCTAAATAACTAGTATATAGTATAGATAAAATACATTATTATTGCCCCCCTCCTTCGGAGGGGAGCGCATAAATTAATAACTAGTAAATAGTATAGACATTATTATATTAATAACTAGTATATAGTATAGACATTCTATATTACGCCCCCCTCCTTCGGAGGGGGGCGCGGAGAGATATATTATAATGTAGAAATATATACTTCAGCGCTGAAGGGGGATCATATATGATTACTTTATTTATTATAAAAATATAAATATAATCTTTCAGCGTCTTCGGAGGGGTGTGTAATTGAATATAACATAATATTATAGTTTATTAGAATATAGTATAGTAATATATCGGCCAATCAGTGAATCGAACACTGATCCTAATATAGGAATTATATAGCAAATAATTTAACTGTACCAATAAGTAAAATTGACCTTAACGTATTACATCAGATTCGAACTGACAGCTTCCTCAGTGACATTGGGGGGCTCTACCATTAAGCTAGTAATACATATTTAAATATCTTTCTACCCCCTCCTTTTGGTTCCAAAAGGAGGGGAGCTATATATATTATATGATTATTTATAATTTAGTAGTATTATTATTATTGAATAGACACGACTCGAACGTGTATAGTTTAGACCAAATCTAAATGACTTGCCAATTAGTCAACAATTCATATGTATATTTATTCAGTATATTCTCCTATAAATTCTTATATCTATTTATTTATTAACTTTTCTATTTCCACCGATAGCTCCCCCCCCCGAAGGGGGGGGGGCATTCCGTTGTAGTTATGGTCTATAACATAATATATAGTTCATATACACTTTAATACATAATCTTATATTTATATATACATTTATGTTACATTTATCTTACATTACATTTATCTTACATTACATTTATCTTATCTCAGATATAGTAATGTTTAATTCATTATAGTTATACTTATATATAAGTGCATATAATTATATTTCCGCAGGTAGCTCCGAATCCTTCCAATCGGAGGGGGGTATTCCGCATATATAGTAGAATAATAAAAGTATAGTCATATAGATAATTCAGCAGGTAGCTCCCCCCCCTTCTTTACGCCCCCTCCTTTGGAGGGTGCGGAGAACGAAGGGGGGGGCATATATAGTATAGACATATATAGTATATACATTTTCGTATAAATAGTATACTAGAATATAGTATAGTCATATAGATAGTATATACATTTTCACATATATAGTAAAGTATAGTATAGTTAATACTAAAAGCCTAATAATAAAAATATAGTCATATAGATAATTCAGCAGGTAGCTCCCCCCCGAAGGGGGGGAGCATAGATAGTATAGTTTAGTATAATATAGTTTAGTATATTTACTTATAAAAATATAATATTAAAAGTATAGTTATATATATTTATATAGTATAGTTAATAATAGTAATTCCCCCCTTCGATGCTGAAATACTAAAGTATAGTCTTATAGACTCTTCAGCAGGTAGCTCCCCCCCTTCGGGGGGGAGCATAGTATAGTTATAGTTATAGACATAGTATAGTTATCTATCGGTAGAAATAGTTAATAATAAAAGTATACTAATAAAAGTATAGTTATATAGATTATTCCACATAGAGGATATAGTTAATAATAGTTATATATATTATTCCACATAGAGAGTATAGTTAATAATAGTTATAGAACTAATAAAAGTAATAGTCATATATACATTTCCGCATATATAGTATATATATAGTTATAGTACTAATAATAGTTATGGAAATAGTTATATAGATTTATATAGTTATGTATCTGAAATAGTTAATTATGTTATTTCTCATTAAAGTATAGTTAATAATACTATAAAAGTATAGTTATATAGATTAATATATTTATTTAATAATTAAAATAAGGATTTTAATATAATAGTTTTATTATATAATTGGGGTGAAATATAAGAGTTAAAATATATATTAAGTATAATACAATATAGATATTTATTTAATTATAATAATATAGTCCCCCCCTCCTTTGGAGGGGGGAAGTGTGGAAATTAAAAGGAATATATATAATAGATTTAATATTATTCATATATTAATATAAAGTACACCTCTGCTTATACCAGTAGAACCTAAAGTACGTAATAATCCATTATCAGTATAATTATTTAATAAACCACCAATATGTAATACTTTACGTATAATTAAATTATTTAATAATTGTTCATAATATAATTTATTACGGAAATAATTATATATTTCTATTCTATATAAACTATAAGTATATTCATATATATAAACTAATAATATTGATAATGATAAACCTGCTATTAAAGGTAATAACTTAATATAAAAAGGTAATGTAAATTCTGTATCTATAAAATTATTATTTGATGGTAATGAGTATGCCATATGTCCTATAACTGAATCTCTATTATAACCTAAATATATACTGTATATAATTAATAATAACATAGGTATTATAATTTTAAAGTTCTCATGTATATATTTATAACTATTTTTATTACTATTAGGTATATTATAAAAAGTAAGATATAAAACTCTTATAGAGTAAATACTAGTAAGAGTAGCTGAAGAAACAGCTAGATAATATAGTATATATCCACTACAAGTATAAGTACCATATAAAGATTCTATTATAATATCTTTAGAGTAATAACCTGAAAGACCTGGTATAGCCATTAAAGATAATGAAGCTATTAATATAGCAGTATAACTCATAGGTAAATAGTTAATTAAACCACCATATTTACGCATATCTTGAGTTTCAGATACATAACTATGTATTATAGATCCAGCACCCATAAATAATAAAGCTTTAAAGAAAGCATGACAATATAGATGATATATAGCTAAATCATAACTACTAATACCTATAGCTAATATCATTATACTTAATTGTGACATAGTTGATAAAGCTATTACTTTTTTAATATCATTAGTTAATATAGCTATTAAACCACTAACTAAAGTAGTTATACCACCTAATCAACATATTATTAATAATATACTAGGAGAATATTCTAATATAAAGTAAGATCTAGCAAGTAAATATACACCAGCACATACCATAGTAGCAGCATGTAATAGAGCACTAACAGGAGTAGGACCTTCCATAGCAAGAAGTAATCATGAATGTAAACCTAATTGAGCACTTTTAGCTGTAGCAGCCATTAATAATAATAAACTAATTATATTTAATAAAAATGTATTAGTATACGGTGTAGATAAAGCAATAGTTTCAAAATCAATAGCATGAAAATAAGATAATAATATACCTAAAACTAACATAAAGAAGGTATCACCCATTCTATTAAGTAATATAGCTGATAAAGCAGCTTTCATAGCAGCAATACGAGTAGATCAAAAAGATATTAATAAATAAGAAATAACACCAACAAATTCTCAACCTATAAATAACATAATATAATTATCACTAATAATTAATATAGTCATAAATAATGCAAATACACTTAATATTATTAAGAATACATTACGATTAGGATCATGAGACATATATTCTATAGCATAGATTAATACAGCTATAGTTACTATACCCACAGGTATGATTACAGTCAAAGCTAAAGAATCTAAAGATAAACCATAAGGAACACATATATCACCTACATTAAATCAATTACCTAAAGTAATATAAACTGGTTCTTCTCATATATAATATATATAATTTAACATTAAATACTTTGTACTATTTTACCTC
Organism: Lodderomyces oxycetoniae; assembly: GCF_023343755.2. Classification (NCBI taxonomy): domain Eukaryota; kingdom Fungi; phylum Ascomycota; class Pichiomycetes; order Serinales; family Debaryomycetaceae; genus Lodderomyces; species Lodderomyces oxycetoniae. The sequence goes on along the minus strand of NC_022162.1, from coordinate 14,793 downwards.
TTAATTTATAATAAGATACTAATATACTTAAACCTATAGCTGATTCAGCACCGGCTAACAATATGATTACTATACCAAATATAGTAGCATATATATCATCATATAGATTACCTATATAGATTATTTTAATAGTTACCATTAATAATAAGATTTCTATAGCTATTAATAACGTTATTAAATTATTTTTACTCATATAAAATATTAATAGTATAGATAATATAGCTATCATTTTATTATTTATTATTTTATAATTATGTACAATTATATATATTAGATAATTATATTCAATAATACAAGTCTAATAATTATATATTTGTAAACTATATCTATACTCGATAATAATATACCTATACTGGATAATAGTATACCTATACTCAATAATAGTCTAAATATTATTATTTGTAATTTATATCTATACTGGATAATAATATAAACATATCGCTCCTTTGAAGGAAATATTTGAATAAGTAATAATCTATACCTTCAATTAAAAGGTCTCTATTCAATAGTCCCCCCCCTTTGGGGGGGAGTGCTGAAATAACTAATATAGTTACAATATAATCTTGTAATCAATTTAATTAATTAAAACTATATATCCCCTTCTTTACGAATCGAATCTGGAAGGAGGGGAGCGTGAAATAGAATATCTTTGAATACAGGTTATTTATCTTTGACAAAAATTATATGTTTGACTTCAAGTTATAATAATAATTTATAGAATATTACCAATTAGATAGCCTAATTTAATAGATTTTTATACTGAAATTATTATATCCCCTCCGAATCGAATCGAATCGAATCGAATCGAATCCTTCGTAACACAGAAAGTTTAATAGTACATAATACTTATTATTTTAATAGTTTATACATTATAATATCTATAGTTTATAGATTATATATATTATATCGCCCCCTCCGAATAATTCGGAGGGGAGCTATCAATTGGGGGAAATAGATTATCTATAATGAGTGTGATTATTAATTAATTATTAACCATAATGAGATTTGAACTCATATAAAGACTACGAAGAAGTCCTATCATAACCATTAGATCATATGGTCAAATATATATTTTATTTATATATATATATTATTATTATAATATTTCATATATTTATTGCTGAAATTATTATAGAGTATATTTATTCTAATTACTTCTGGGCTCCCCTCCTTCGGAGGGGGTGCAATAATGTATTAGATAGTATATATAGAATGTCTTATATAGGAATCGAACCTATAGCCTGTCGATTACAAAACGACTGCTCCACCTAATTAAGCTAATAAGACGATATAAGGGTAACTACTGAGAATTGAACTCAGATACGTCACTCCACATACGACTATTTTACCTTTAAATTATAGCTACCTTATTTCCGCCGATCGCTCCCCTCCGAATCCTTCGATTCGGAGGGGGGCTAGAAAACTAATTCTTAACTTATTTCCCTACCTTTCAGTTAAAGTATTAATATATTTTATATATTTTATATATATATATATATGGTTGAATATTAATACATATCTTTTATGTAAGGTATTAATAATATTGAGATAGGACTGAATCGAACAGTCGTAGCTTTACGCATTATAGCTACAATATAACTCTAATTACCAACATTAGAACTATCTCTACGATTAGAAGGACTCGAACCTTCATGGCTAATGCCCTGACATCTTAAGTGTCATATGTCTACCATTTCATCATAATCGTTTATATTTATTTTATAATATAATTATTTTAAGTTTTATAGATATAATACATATTATGTATATTTTATATAATGAATAATATATATAAGTATAATATTGAATATATTTATGAACCTCATCAGTATACTATTATATAGATAAATAATCATATTACATCTAATACATGTAAATATAATATTGTAGTTTCTGCACCTACATGACTATTATCAGTAAAATCATAATCATATACTCTATAAGTACATATAATTAACATAATAGTTAGCATAATCATATGTAAACCATGTAAACCAGTTAAAGAATAGAAAGTTGAACCATATACACCATCAGATATAGTAAATCCAGCATATCTATATTCTAAGAATTGGAAACCTACAAATAAAGCTATTAATATAGTAGTATATATAAAACCATATAAAGTATTAGTTCTATTACCATTAATTAAAGCATGATGAGCATAAGTAACAGTAACCCCAGAAGCTAATAAAATAATAGTATTTAATAAAGGTAATTCAGCAGGAGAGATAACATCGATACCTAAAGGAGGTCAAGACATACCAATATCCATAGTAGGATTTAAAGCAGAATGTAAATAAGCTCAGAATAAAGAAGCAAAGATTAATATTTCACTAACTACAAATAATAAGAAACCTTGATTTAAACCTCTTTTAACAGCTATAGTATGATCACCTAAATAAGTACTTTCAGCTATAATATCTTTAAATCATAAAGTCATACTATATAATACACTTATTATACTTAATATAATAGCGATATTACTAGCGATATAACCATGAGAAGTAAGACCTAAACTTAAAGCTAAGTCCATTAAACTAAAAGCAGTGAATACAGGTCAAGGTGAAGGACCAACTAAATGGAAAGGATGTAATTGTAAATATCCTCTAACACTATTTGTCATAATATTTATTTATTTAATATATTTATATACGATATGTATTGTTTAGTAGGAAAGATAGGATTTGAACCTATGTAATTAACTTAAAAAGATAAGGTCTTAACCACTAGACGACATTCCCTAAAATAAAATATATAATATAACTTAATAATAATAATAAATTACGATGGACGTGATTCGAACACGCATTGAAGCATTGGAAGTGCTTGAGTTTACCATTAACTTACTATCGTATTTATAATCTCCTATAATAATCTAATATAATAAATAATTAATTTCCTATAGATATATTATTGCCCCCTCCGAATCAATTCGGAGGGGAGCTATCGGCTGAACTATATTAATGTACATATATATATACTATCTATAAAAGTACTATATTATTCAGCTTTATAGTATTGCCCCCCTCCTTCGGAGCTACCTACTGAAAAATATAAGTATTAGTACTCTATTTCTTTTATTATAGATAAACCTTATATTATTATGGTAATATATATGATTAAAGAGTTTATATAATTCAACAAATAAATCTATTAATATTTACAACTTACTTACTTACTTACTTATTGCCCCCTTCTTTAGGGAGCTATCTATTGGTATAGTAAGATATATATTTAATAATATAAAGGAATAAATAATAATGAATATTTTAACGATTAACACCTAGATAGAATAGTATATTTTCTAGTATAGAGATACCAGGAACTATAATTAAGTAGTATGCAAAGTAGAAAGCAGTAGCTACTTGACCTAGGAATATAAATGGAACTTCTACATGTAATTGTCCTAAGTTACCTAATAATATAAAGTTAAATATAAAAATAAAGTACATTACTTTAGATAAAACTTTAAAAGAGTTACCCCTAATAACAGATCTATCAGTATAAGGTAAAACTAATAAGATTAATAAAGCACCAAACATAGTAATAACCCCACCTAATTTATCAGGTATAGATCTAAGAATAGCATAGAAAGGTAATAGGTATCATTCAGGAACAATAGATGGAGGAGTAACCATAGAGTTAGCAGGTATATAATTATCAGGATGATTAAGAGTATTAGGTGAATAGAATACAAATAATGAGAATATAATTAAGAATACAAATACAGTTATAAGATCATTGAACTAAGCATTAATCCCTTTAAAAATAGTAATCTATTATTAGGTAGGGTTGTCAATACTCGTCACCAAACCGGACGTGATAGTTTCCCATCATCCGGCTTTCCATGTATATATTTATTCAGTCTTAGATATATATTCCTTAATATTATCAAGATTATCAATATTCTTAATTTTCTTAATATTCTGCGCTCCCCTCCGAATCCTTCGGAGGGGGGCATAATTGACAAGGAATAGTAAGATTATCAGTATGATACTTTAAGTGACAATTTATACAAAGAGGCACTTGTTTACATTTTGATTTAACTATTAAATTATCAAAAGTACCCTTGATAGGTTTAAGATCCTTCATCATATGATACATATTTACTTTATAATCACTTAAACAAACTAAACATTTAGCTTTCATAATAGTAGTTAAAGATATATTATTAGAATATAGTGCAGGTATATTAGTATTATAATTATTATTTCATAAATTTAATTTAGCCTTTGGAGTACGGAAATTATTAATAGGATTAAATAATGTAGCCAATACTTTAGGAGTATTATCATTATTACGAATATTATAATCAAATATTTGAATATTAGATCCGAATTTACTATAAACTTTAGTTCTTGTAGTTAAACTATATTTATGAGCTAAAGTACGAAGTACAACATCTTTAATAATATAGAAAATATAAGTAACTATAGTACTTCTATTATGTACAAAAGTATAATAATTTATATAACCTTTAATCACACTATTAGCTAAATATATTATTTGTTGAGGTTTTAAACTAATTCAAGATACTCTACTAATACCTACATGTTTATGATCTTTCATAGCTAAGAATCCAGTATTAATTAATTTAGATTTAATAAGATCCATAGGTGCATTAAATATTAAGAAATCTGAACTACGTTGTAAATACTTACCAGTTTTATGATAAGTACTAGTAGTAGAATGTTTAATATAAGTACCTAAAAACAAAATAGACTCTTTATAAGTATTAGTTATTTTAGTATTTGATATAGTTATACCTAATTCATTTAAACAAAATAAACTAATTTGATTTAAAATACTTTTAGTTATAGAATAAGAACCATTTATAGCTACAATTCAATCATCAAGATATCTAATATATTGAAGTTTATGATTAAACTCATCCTTAATTACATGTTTTCTTAACTTTACAGTATTATGTAATCTATGTATATTACTACTATTATAATTATTATCATATTTAGTATATAAACCTTTATAGTCAAATTTATTTTTTAAATTTATTATAAATATATCTAATTGATGTAGGTATATATTAGCTAATATAGGACTAATTATAGAACCTTGAGTAGAATTAATAATATCTGTTTTACGTCTATATTGATATAAATATCCAGAATTTAATGATTTACGTATTAATTCAATAAAACGTTTATCACTAATCTTATTAGACAATATATTAATTAATTTATCATGAGATATATTATCTATACAAGATTTAATATCTCACTTAATTCATCATGTACAACCTTTAAAAGAAGTAAATATATTTTTTAAAGCTGTATGACAATTTCTTTTTGGACGAAATCCATGAGATACATCTAAAAATATAGGTTCATATATAGCTTCTAATACCATACGTATTACTTCTTGTACTATTTTATCTTCAGGTGAACCTAAATATATTGAATTTAATTTAGTATTAGATATCATTTCTCGTTTAACTAAACTAAATTGAAAACTATTATTTCTAAGTTTATAGATTATTTTATCTAATCTTTTTTCAGATATACTATTTAAAGTAATAGAATTAAATTGAGAAGTATTCATATTATATTTTGCCCCCCTCCGAATCGAAGGATTCGGAGCGCGGAAATAATTTAAATTATCACAAGCTATTTTTAAAAGATCTTTATTCAGTATGAAAGTATCATATAAAGGACGATCAATAATACTATTAGGATTATCTTTTGATCTAGTTTTAAGACTATCTAATTTATTCAGTACATTTATTGAACTTCCTGTTCTTGTACTGTACATTCTTAGATTCTGACAATAATTATCAGATATATACACTGGTCCCCTTTGCTGAGCAGATATTAATCTGTTTCATAGAATATTACTTCTATTATATTTCAATAATGAATCAACTACTATGAGACCTCTGTTCGCATATCTATTACTAGATGAAGCGAATCCCGTAGTTATATATTTATTTCAGAATATATCCTTAGATCCATCACTCATTACCTTAATTGTAGTATTACCACAATATGAATTTATCTCCGTATTACCAAAACCTTCAAGGCCAGTTTCAGTATAATAAATTAACGTCCTATTGATAGCATGACGATCTCCTTTATTAGAGAGCATTGGTAATTGATGTTTGAATAGTATAATCCTGATCTTAGATATTTCACCTGAGTTTATTGTAATTTCTATCATATACAATATTTGACCCTTTTCTACACATGCTATGTTCAATATATGTTTTCACATAATACTTAAGTGTAGTGGTGTAAGTATATTTACGGAATACTTGTTGCTCTGTAACAACTTAATAAAAATACCACAACGGCGCACTTTAAATATAAAATATGGATGCATAGGTATTCTATCTACATTCCCTGTTATACCTAGTGGATTAGATGATCCATGTACATGTAATGCCATTAAATGCATACAAACTAATGCAGCTAATATAAATGGTAATAAGAAATGTAAAGCAAAGAAACGTTGTATAGTTGGATTACCTACACTAAAACCACCTCATATAAATGGTACAATATCATTACCGACAAAAGGTATAGCTGATAATAAATTAGTTATTACAGTACTACCTCATAAACTCATTTGACCATAGACTAAACAATAACCCATAAATGCAGTAGCCATAGTTAATATTAAGATAATTACACCTATAGTTCATAATAAAACTCTAGGTTGACGATAACTACCATAATATAAAGCTTTACCTATATGTAAATACATACAGATAAAGAAGAAACTAGCACCGTTGGCGTGAATATACCTTATTAATCAACCAGCATTAACAATAGAGTCAGCCTATTCGAACTGCTCTCCGAACCGTACGTGATAGTTTCCCATCATACGGCTCTCCATGATTTGCTAATATTATTAGAAAGAGGATAAATGTCAACTATTAATCTAATGATTATATTCATAATAATATGTATAAATTTATTATTTCTTGTATTCAACTATTCTACTGTATTCTCAACGGCTTAATTTACCTGCATGAAGTAAATCGTGATGATATACGCATAGTGGTACTTGTTTACGATTTATGTCACTAATTAGTTTACTATATTTATAACCATTAAACCGTAGATTAGCTTTAATATTGGCGATCTTCCGAAAATGATGCATTTCAATATTAGAGGTAACACCACATATACAGCATGCCATATCAAATGAAGTATCAGTAAGTTTAGATGATCAAGAGGAATTAATAGTTCTTTCAAGATTAGATAAGTTAATAGGTTTACCTAATTGATACTTGTTAGTAACTTTAAAGTTAGAAGGTTGTCTAAAGGATATACGAGTATTAGGATCTGTAAGGTTTTTACCAAATTTGGAAAAGGCCTTAGCCATCGTCTTTAACTTATACTTATTAGCAAGAGTTAAAGCACATGAAGCCTTCAGATATCAGATGATAGTACTAAGTTTAGGAAAATTAGATGCAAATGAATAAAAGCTGAGTATTCCATTTACTTTACTATTATATCAACTTATTATGTCATAATTACTAGCAGTGAACAGGTTAGTACGACCTTTGGGAAAGAGTTTTCCTAACCTATTACGTTTAAGTAGACCATTTGTAATAAGTATATCCTCTAATGCACTAATGGGTGCTTTAACTAGTGATCTGATGTGGCCTTTCTTTCATATTTTAAGACCCTTGTCATAGACCACATAGTCTTTATTCACTATATATGCACCTAAGAAATAGAAATGCTTCTTAGTAGATGATATAGTAGTTTTATCTTTATTAAGAGTTATACCACATTTGGAAAGTAAGAAGTCTGTAACGTCATCACGGATTTTATCACATTCTTTCATGCTACCTATCACTAATATTATAAAATCATCTACATATCTAATATAGAGTAAACGTCTAAAGTTAGGGTCCATAGGAACATAACCTGGAATACGTCTCATCTGTACAAGGTACTTAATAGCTAATTTATAGTCCTTATTATCTAAAGCTTTCTTTCTTAAATATTGTAAGTTAATGTAAACAGGGTTGTGCTTACGTAATTTACCTTTATAGAAAGAGGTAGCATAATCTTCCATGTATTGGTCTAATAAGTGTAACACAATATTAGCAATTACAGGGCTACAAACTGTTCCCTGAGGAACACCAATTTGAGTTTTGAAAGTGTTACCAGCCTTATCAACATAAGGATAAGCAATTAGTTTATTAATAAAAGCCTTCGTATTGGGACAAGCAATAGTTTTATTTATTTCTCTTCTAATAATATAATGAGGAATAGAATCAAAACATTTAGAGATGACACCTTGAATGACTCAACTATATGCTGCTCCTTGAAGTTTCACTGTATGTAGAGCATCATGTACACCTAGTTTAGGTCTAAAACCATAAGAAGATGATTTAAATAGGGGTTCATATATGGCTTCTAGTATAACAGCAAATGCTTTCTGTACTATTTTATCACTAGGAGATGTAATACTAAGAGTTCTAGTTTTCCCGTTACTCTTAGGTATTTCCACCAATCTAGCAGGGTTAAATTTATACGTACCCTTCTTGAGTTTCATGGCTGTTTTAATGAATCATTTCCCATTAATACCATCGAGAGTATAATTATCTATACCTTTTGTCATATTTCCTGATTTACCTTTGATTTCCTCATAACAAGCTATTAAAAAGTAAGGATCACCGATTAACTCATTAATATTAAAATATTTACCATCTTTACTAACATATTTCTTCAATTTCTTACTAACTTCTACAATCAGGACTGGACGTGTTTTACGCACAGGCTTTCTTGAAGGGTTTTTACCGCTTTCATGCTGATTATTGGAAGGTTTCATCAATGTTCACAATTCACTGTCCCCCTTCGCAATGTTATCATTATCAATATCATTACTACTACGAGGACTCTGATTCCGCTCGTCAATATTACTATTGTCGGTGGCGGTTAATTCCCTAAGTTCCGAGTCGTCTGATTTTAATGTCTTTTCATCCGTAGGTCCTTGCGTATCTGATTCCAAAGTATCAACTGTTGATTTACAGCAGTGTGCATAATATAGGTAACTAATATAATGAGAGACATTTATAATAGCTTTTATGCAAAATAGCCGTCATATTCCAATTAGGACTACCTGACTATGAGTATTCCACTTATACGTATCAAGTTTCTTAACGTAACCATAGATGAATCCCCTGAGGTTATCTATTATCTGTTCAAATACAGACTGTATAACCTGTTCCCATACTGCTATCCATTCCTCGAGTTTATTGGACTTACCGAAGTCGTAGTACTTGGAGGCTATTATTCATACCATATGATATAAACCTACAATAATAGGCATTGTAGACGCAATGCTTTCGACGCTCGACACAGAGGCGCACTCTCTCATAATGTGTTCAACTGAATCAAATGCTAATGAAGTATTTGACGAATAATGCATTGCAAGAAATAATCCACTAAGTATTTGTATAACTAAACATAAACCTAATAAACTTCCTACATTTCATCAGTAATTAATACTGCTAGGTTGTGGACTGTCTATTAAATAACTGTTCACTAACGATAAATACGCATTGCTTTTACGTAAAGGCATAAATATATAATTTGTTAATTAATTAATCGTAATAATTACTTTTATAAGTAATATATAGTCACCCCTCAATAGACTCAATAGACTCAATAGAAGGGGGGAGCTACAAATCGATGTAAATATGAAAATTAATTCAATGAATATAAACTTTTAATTTGTCACTTCCTTTTATAAAAATGATTAATAAAAATATTATGAGATATAAGGATTCAAACCTTATTATTGTAATTTATACATAAATATCATTATTATCTCTATACTCTAATATTATTAGCCATATTATAGATTATCTAACTATTATAGTATTAATATTTCAGTCCGAAGGAGGGGGGGCGAATATAGATTATGATTGAAGTATACATATATATATAGACTTAGATATAGAGTACATTGTGTAGGGATTCGAACCCTATTATATCAAGTTGCAATTGACAGTCTAACCTTTAGTCACAACGATATGATATGATATAATACAATATATTACGCTTTTACAGAAACTATTAATATAGTCTTTATAATTCTTAAATTATATATATATGGAAATATTATAGTTAATATATATAACATGGAAATATTAACAATGCCTACGCTGAGAATCGAACTCAGACAGATCGCGCTTCAAGCGATTGCTCTACCATTTAAGCTACAAAGGCAAATATAGATACTATATATATTTCAGCGCTTAGTTCTCCTTTGGAAAAAGAAGGGGCGTAAAGAAGGCAATAATAACAAGGGTAAGTAGAATTGAACTACTACTAAGTATGTTGAAGACACCTGCTCTACCATTAAGCTATACCCTTTATAAACTATTATATCAATAATTATTGACTTATCAGGATTCGAACCTGAATTATTATATTAGAAGTATAGAATTCTACCATTAAATTATAAGTCATACTAAATATATATTATATCAAACTTAATTAATATAACTTCTATAGATTAGATTATCTAAAAGTATTGAAATATATCAAATATAGATAGCCGAAGGAGGGGGACATAGATTATATATATCAAGCTGAAAGGATTTGAACCTTTGATTTCCTACACCCAATATAGGCACGTTACCACTACGTTACAGCAAGTATAGTTTAGTATAGTTTAGTAATAGTAATAGTATAATCTAGTATAGTCTACTATAGTTTAGTAATAATAGAGTCTAATATAGTATAATATAGTATAATTTAGTACTAGTTTAGTATATAAGTAATAATGGAATTGAACCATTAGCTAAGATGTGTAAAATCCTTGATTTACCATTAATCGAATTACTTAATATATATATTCCCCCTTATTTATAAGGGGGGGGCAATAATAATTTATTATAAAATATAACCTCACCTATAGATTCTATATCTTATTATTCAAATACTCATCTCTCTGCTATTTCATTAAGCAATGCTTAAACTTAAGTAAACAGTTATATAAATAAGAAATACATAAAATGTAAAGATTAATATACAGATAATTATATATTCAGATAAATTATAACTTCCATATTCTAATAAGTATTAATATATACTTTAATAGTTTTTATTATTGATAGAATAAATTAACTTGTAGTAATATCATATTTGATCACATTGAAATTAATATATATATATTTAATTAAATAGGTATATATATATATATACAAAGGATAGTGTTAAGATATACATATAGTATGAATTAAGTTACTACCTATAATAGGGTATAGGAATAATTATATTTAGTATGACATACTAATATTAGAGACTAGATAATTAGTCAATATTTATTGATACAAATTTAAATTTACTTTATAAAGTATAATAATCTAGAATAGAAGTATTTACAATATTTCTTCATTTATTATTATAGGTGTAGTATCCGATCATATATTATTGATATATATTTTTCTTCTTTTATCAAAAGAATCATGATTAATAACAATTTTCATATTATCTATACTTACATAACCTTCACTATAATGTCTTATAGAGGATAATTTATCAGCAGAGACATTTATTCTATTAAGTAAATCTTTATAATCATTAGTAGTTAGGGATTCAGTGATACCTTTAGCTACAGATTTTATAGAACCATCATTATTAATAAGATGATATAATTTACCAGATATAAAATAACCTTCACTAATAGTATGTTCTAATTTAAATTGACCTAACTCAGTACCAACATATTCACTAGGTAATTCCTTATCTATAATAAGACTATCAGTATCACAATAGTATAAAGTATAACCTAGACTTAATAAATGAAGTTTAAGTTTATTAAGATATACACGAGAATAAGAATTAATTATAGAAGTCATAATTACAGAAGATTCCTTATATATAGGTGTTTTAGTTTTTACCTTATTATTAGCTAATCATTCACTACTAGCACTATAATATTTATTAATATCTATATTATCTAATATCTTGGACATTTTAGGTCTAAAATTACTAGTTATAAGGTAAGAATCTACAATTTCATGAGTATTTTCTAATTTATAACCTATACTTAATAAATCAAATATAGGTTTATCTAAAAGAAATGTTCTTTTATGATTATGCTTAATACCTAATCTACCTATTAAATTATTTAATAATGATTTAAATAATACTCTATCAGCACCAGAACATCTACTTTTTAACATATAGAAATGATTTACATAATTTGTAAATGGAGAATTCATAGTATTAAATACATAACCTTCATAAATATATATTTTATAACCATTATCTAAAGCTAATTTCAATTCTACACTAGTTCAATAACCATTAAAATTACCTAAAGGATATAATACACCATTATCAGTTTTATAAGGTAATAAACCAAAAGGTAAATCTAAAGGTGATTCTACATAAGCTTTAAAATAACCAATATTATTATCAAAATTAAATATAGACTTTTCTATATCTGTTATTAATATAGGTGTTTTATAAGCTATAAAAGTATATCTATTACCAGGCATCTTATTAAGAGCAGAAAAAGGATAAAAAGAATTAATATCATAATAATATAAATCTTTACCATAAGGTTTATATACAGTAGTTATACCACCAAAGAGTGTTTTACTAACAAACGTATAAACATTATGTACATTAACTTCAGGTATAGACATATAATCTTTACTAAATAATTGTTTAAATACATTTAAAGATAATCTAGATATAGTAGGATTTTTAATTAAATCTATACGAAAAGAAACATATAATGTATTTCTAAAACATTCCATTATTAATAATAAGACCTTAAGATCTTGTTTTAAATAATTTAATAAATCATCTTTTAAACTATAATTAGTTTTATAGATTTCATTATATTCATCATTACTTATATTAGGATAATATTCTATTGAGGGTGTAGTACCTACATAATCTAATGTAGATTCATTAACAAAAGAATAAGGAAAGTAACCTTTACTCTCATTAATATTAAAATCATTAGCTAACTTAGATAAAGAATTAGTTAATAATACATAACTATCTAGAAAATGTATTTTATGTATATTATCATCTATCTTAATACTTACTGTTAATTTTATTAATATATTATCTCTATATAGAAATTCACAATTAAATATATCTAAAGGATTATTCTTATTGTGTATCAATATACTATTTAATATATATATACTATCAAATTTACCAAAATTATGACAATAAAAAGTATAATCATTATAATCAGTAAGCATTTTTCTTAAACAATCTATTACCATTATATTTGATATCTCTTTATAATTTATACGTTTAATAGAACTAATCATATAATTATAAATACTAAATATATTATAGTTTATATCATTAATATAATCTCTATAATATAAAGATCTTAGAAAACTATTAAAACAACTATAACCAAGAGCTATAACAACATAATCATCACCTATACGAGCAGTTTCTATATCAAAAGAACCTATACTAGGTGTACTACCTTTCTTAGCAATTTTATTATATTTAACATTCTCAAGAATTAGATCATTTTTAACATTTTTTAAATATTTAGAGAAAGTAGTAAGATAATTATCTATTTTTAAGAATACATATTGACCTTTATCAATTACTAAACTAGTATTATTAATTGATCTAATTATTCTATTATCTGATAATAATTCATCATATACACAATTACGAATAACAACAACATTATTACGAACATTAAAAACATATATAGTATGTTTATTAGGATCAACACAAGGTAAAACTAATAATCCACTAACTGAATCTATATTATTAAATTTTCATACAAATTCATATAGACTACTATTCTCATTATTAAATACAGATTTCATTTCAGTTAACAATTTATTTTTATCATTTATAACATAATTTATTAAATTATTATTACATGCATTAATTAAGAATCTAGAATATACATTACCTAAATTAGACTTATCTATTAAATTACTAACAGAACCAATATCAAAACAAAGAGGTATTTTCTTACGTTCAAATGATGTTTTAATATTATTATAATCAGTAGATCTTATACTATTAGATATATTATTAGTTATTATTGAATTCTCATTTATATACTTAATTACTTCTAAATTTTCATTTAAATTAACCTTTATATAACTATCACAATTTTTAATATCTTTAACTAATGAAGAATAATCACAACCATAATTATCAACCATACTATCTAAACTTAAAAAGATAGTATCATATACATCACTAATATTATGTATATTAACTAATACACTCTCAGTGTTAACTGTATAAAAAGAATCACCCATACCATTACCTAAATCAGTATACAATACACAAGAAACATTAAAATATCTATTAAGATTATCACTAGGTATTAACTTTAATAATTCAGTTTCAAGAGTAGCTCTACTAAAAGAAGATAATTTAAAATATAAACTATACTTTAAACTAGTATCAATAATCTCTAATTTAGTATTATTATTACTATTATTATTATTATTACTCATAAAATTACTATGAGTAAACATTCTTATAAAATAACTATAAGAAATATTATTATATTCAAAACGAATTGAATTAATTAAGAACTTAAACATCGTATTATTATTATTATTATTATTATTATTATTATTATTATTTTTATATATTTTATTTATATATATAGTCTATAAACTATCATTAAATTAACATTAAATTAAGGATACAAACTAAGAAAGAGGGGGAAAATACATTAAACAACTTATCCAAAAAATGGTTCAGGGTCATTAAGGAGATAAGAATGAGAAAACCTCTCCTTCTACAATGACCTAAAAAAAATTAATAAACAGTGTGGTGTACACAC
>NW_026055395.1:0-4405 GCF_023343755.2 Lodderomyces oxycetoniae | reverse complement strand
AGTATAGAGGAGAGTATAGAGTGAGGATGGGCGTGGATACTATTATTGGGATCTTAGAGAGGGAGAAGAACAAGCAGAGGATAAAAGTGGAAGTTTGGGGGATATATTGAAGGTGCGAAAGTTTATCTCAAAGAGTCGATGGAATACTGTGGACGTGTTGAGTGAGGAGGCGGGGTAGTATATACAAGCCTTCCACTGCTTTTTTTTCTTCCTTCATTTATTATAACCGTGAAAATCAAGATCTTTTCGTGAATCGCGCTTCAAGATTCTCCATGAGACCACAAATTATAAAGCATTTTTGCAAAAGTACAAGACCAAACAAAAAAACAACCGCGTAGTTGGCCTTCAATAAATAATAAATAATAGGAGATTACTAACCAGGACCAAGAATTGTGTAGTGTACTAACCAGGACCAAGAATTGTGTAGTTTGTTTTCGATTTCGATTTTATTATTTTTCTTTTCTACTTATTTTTCAACTAGTTATTTTTTTTTCTTTCCACAATCAACCAGTGATTGGTGGAGTACATGGGGAAGTAAGCAAGAGAAAGATGGGCTTGCAATATTACCAATAATGAAAAGACCACAACAAATGAAGGAGGATAGGTTTGTTTTAATATAAAAAGAAGAAGGATTCCAGGATTTCAAAGATTTTCTGGTCTTATGTCTTAACCCCTAGGTTTTTATTCATTCTTTTGCCGTTTAAGACATGAGGATTAGTTTGTTTTCTGGTCTCTTGGCCCTTGGTTCAGGATTAGTATCTGCTATAGACAAAACTTTTATAGTCACATCTGAGATTGATGGTATTAGTGTCTTTTTGACTGCATCTGAGCAGCAAGTTTATTTGGTAGAAGAAAGTGGCACTTTGTTCACATTTGATTCCCTGTACAATTTACTCCTCCTTGATGATGAGGAGTCCAAGGTTTCACATGATTCTGAAAGTGGTTTATTAATAGTTGTTCCTGCGGGAGGGACTGCGAGTCAATGGCTTGTTTTTGACCCTGAGGCTCAACAGAGCGACATAGCTTATTCGTTTCCATTATATGCCTGTTCTGTGAATGAAGTGGGACCACCCTACCAGATTCAGATTGCAGGAGGAGACGGATGCCAGGGAGTGACCTTTCATCGTGAAGTGATAGAAGATGAGACAGAAATTGTTGAAGAACCAGTTGTTGAAGAACCAGTTACTGAAGACCCAGAAATTGTTGAAGAACCAGTTGTTGAAGACCCAGAAATTGTTGAAGAACCAGTTGTTGAAGACCCAGAAGCAACTGAAGAACCAGTTACTGAAGACCCAGAAATTGTTGAAGAACCAGTTGTTGAAGACCCAGAAGCCACTGAAGAACCAGTTGTTGAAGACCCAGAAGCCACTGAAGAACCAGTTGTTGAAGACCCAGAAGCCACTGAAGAACCAGTTGTTGAAGACCCAGAAGCCACTGAAGAACCAGTGGTTGAAGACCCAGAAATTGTTGAAGAACCAGTTGTTGAAGACCCAGAAAATCCAACTGAAGAGCCAGTCGCCACTGAAGAACCAGAAGTCACTGAAGAGCCAGAAGAGCCAGCTGTTACCGAAGAGCCAGAAGAGCCAGCTGTTACCGAAGAGCCAGAAGAACCAGCTGTTACTGAAGAACCAGCTGTTACCGAAGAGCCAGAAGAACCAGCTGTTACTGAAGAGCCAGAAGAACCAGTTGTTACCGAAGAGCCAGAAGAACCAGTTGTTACCGAAGAGCCAATTGCTACCGAAGAACCAGTTGTTACCGAAGAGCCAATTGCTACCGAAGAACCAATTAATACCGAAGAGCCAGCTGTTACCGAAGAACCAGCTGTTACCGAAGAGCCAATTGTTACCGAAGAACCAGCTGTTACCGAAGAACCAGCTGTTACCGAAGAACCAATTAATACCGAAGAACCAGTTGCTACTGCAGAACCAGTTGTTACATTACCTACTGACTTGGTTAATCCAGATGAGCCATTTATCCTTCTCACATTATTGGAGAATGAGATTGTTACTTTGGGAACAAATGAAACACATATTACCTTGTTGAATGGTGGTGAAGCCACATTTAACCTCGTTGACGGGTACCTCAAACTTGGAGAGCAGTATGTCCATGCTGGATCTGATGGAGCGTTATCCGTCGGTGATGTTGGAGAAGCTGCACAAGGATGGGGAGTTGAAGGAAACATCATCACCTTTGATGTCACCAACAGTGATATCACTCTTCTGAAGCGTAACGAGCCTGTGGTGTTCTCAGCATGTCCTGCTGATGTAGGATTTGTTGTCTATGTTGGCTCTGATGAAGGTTGTGTTGTACTTGAAGTTGTTGCTGTTAATAAGGCAGAGGAAGTTACTGAAGCAGTGGCTTCAGTAACTGAAGAGGGAGCAGCTGCTACTGAAGAAGCTTCTGCCACTGAAGCAGCTGCTTCAGTGACTGAAGAGGGAGCAGCCATCACTGAAGAAGCAGCAGCTACTACTGAAGCAGCTCTTACCACCTATGTTGGCGAGACAACAATCACCGTCACATCATGTGAGGAAGATAGATGCAGTGAGTATCTTACAGTTCAAAAGACTATCATCACCACCTACTGTCCAGTTGAAAGCACCGATGGTGCAGAAGTCACTGAGTATCCTATGTCTATCGAGAATGTTCTTACTACATATGCTGGCGAGACCACAATCACTGTTACTTCATGTGAAGAGGATAGGTGTAGTGAGTACATTACTACACAAAAGACTATCTTCACCACCTACTGTCCTGTGTCGTACACTACCGAGACGCAAGTACAAGCTGTGACTACAGATGTTACAATTACTCTCTGTGACGGAGAAGAGTGTGATGTTACCACTACTGTGGAGAGTACGAGCTACACTACAATCACGCTTACCAGTTATGTTGTTGTTACAGACGAAGCGGAAGCAGCAGTGGAAGTAGCTGCTGAAGAAGCTGTAGCTGATGGAGAAGGAGTAGTAGTAGATGGAGCACCTGCTTATGATGAAGTTGCCTCCGCAGCTTCATCAGCTGCAGATATTGCGGCCCTCGCTAATAGTGGTGTTTCCAAATTAGCGAATCTCAGAGCTTTGCTTCCTGCTATCTTCTTACCCATGCTTTTGTAGCGGCACTATTGAGCTACACTATCGAGCAAAGCGAGGTAGTGGAGCAGCACTTAGTGGTTTGTTACCACACTATCTCGCTGTGCTCGAAAGAGTTGCTGTTTTATATGGATGTTTACACTATACACTATTCTATACTATACACTAACTACTCTTCTCTATTCTCTCCTCTCTTCTCTGTATCTACGAACTATCCTCTATAGACTATCCCTGCTCGATACTCTATCTCTGCTCACTACTCTTCTCTCTATACTCTCTATCGACTATCTCTCCTCACTACTCTTCTCTCTATACTTTCTATCGACTAGACTTGTTTCACTCGCCTTGTCTCTGTGCTCGATAGTGGAGAGAGAGAAGGGACTAGAGACTAGACGAGCGACACTAACGAGCAGAGCGAGGTAGTGTTGTAACTGCTCTCTTCTCTAGACTATCGAGCAGAGCGAGATAGTCTATAGTCTCTACTTTCTACTCTCGAGACTATCGAGCAGAGCGGGGTAGTCTATAGTCTCTACTCTCTACTCTAGACTATCGAGCAACACTACCGAGCAGAGCGAGGTAGTGTTGTAACTGCTCTCTTCTCTCTACTCTCTAGACTATCGAGCAGAGCGAGATAGTCTATAGTCTCTACTTTCTACTCCTCTCTCTACTCTTGAGACTATCTATCTACTCTACTCTCTACTCTCGACTCCTCATTTCTCTACACTCTACACTCTCTACTCCTCTCTCTACTCTCTACTGTCTGCTCTTCTTTCTACTCTTCTCTCTACTCTCTATTGTCTGCTCTTCTTTCTACTCTACTCTCTCTCTGTCCACTTTCAAGACTATGTCGCTCCGCTCGATAGTCTAGAGAAAGCTAGAAAAGCTAGAGAGGAGACTATCGAGCAGAGCGAGATAGTGGAGCAGTATAACGTAGAGAAGAGAGACACTATCGAGCAGTATAAAATAAAGGATGAGCTTGAGAGGTGCAAGATAGTCTAGAGAAGGGTGCGAGAAGAGCTAGAGAAGAGCTTGAAAAGAGCTTGAGAAGAGACTATCTCGCTCTGCTCGATAGTCTAGAGAAGAGAGAGAGAAGAGCTACAGAGTGAGTAGAGAAGAACCAATTTACTCCACTATCGAGCACAGCGAGATAGTGTCGAAGCTAGAGAGAAGCTAGAGAAGAGCTAGAGAAGAGCTAAAGAGAAACTACAGAGGAGTGAGAGAAAAGACTATCTCGCTCTGCTCGATAGTCTAGAGAAGAGCTAGAGAGTGAGTAGAGAAGAACCAATTTACTCCACTATCTCGCTCTGCTCGATAGTGTC
>NW_026055396.1:0-4536 GCF_023343755.2 Lodderomyces oxycetoniae | reverse complement strand
ACATAGCACCTGAACAACGACCGAAGGTCGTTGTGAATAAACACAGATCCACCTCTTCTGAGCAACCACGAAGTGGTTGTGAATAGATACAGACCCAGAGCTCCTGAACAACGACCAAAGGTCGTTGTGAATAGATACATAACTACACCTCTTCTGAGCAACCACGAAGTGGTTGTGAATAGATACAGACCCAGAGCTCCTGAACAACGACCAAAGGTCGTTGTGAATAGATACATAACTACACCTCTTCTGAGCAACGACCTTTGGTCGTTGTGAATAGATACATAACTCTATAGCTGAACAACTTCATGGTTAAGTAGATACATAGCCACCTCTTCTGAACCACTTCATGGTTAAGTAGATACATAGCCACCTCTTCTGAACCACTTTGTGGTTGTGAATACACACCCTTACCTAGCTTTTACTGGTACAGACATCACTATCGACACTATCGAGCACGACACTATCGAGCACGACACTATCGAGCACGACACTATCGAGCGGAGCGAGATAGTGGAGAGAGAAGAGAGAGAAGAGACTAGACGAGTGAAACGACACTATCGAGCAGAGCGAGATAGTGGAGAGAGAGTAGAGAGAAGAGACTAGACGAGTGAAACGACACTATCGAGCACGACACTATCGAGCAGAGCGAGATAGTGGAGAGAGGAGAGAGTAGAGAGAATAACATAGAGAGACTATCGAGCAAACCGAGATAGTCTATACTCTATACTCTCAACACTATCGAGCAAACCGAGATAGTCTATACTCTATACTCTCAACACTATCGAGCAAACCGAGATAGTCTATACTCTATACTCTCAACACTATCGAGCAAAGCGAGATAGTCTATAGTCTATACTCTCAACACTATCGAGCAAAGCGAGATAGTCTATACTCTATACTCTCTAGTCTATACTCTCTAGTCTCTAGTCGCTAGTCTCTTCTCTACTCTCTACTCTCTACTCTCTTCTCTACTCTCTACTCTCTCGTCTCTTCTCTACTCTCTATCGACTAGACTCGTTCCACTCGTCTAGTCTCTCTACTCTCTCCATTAGACTCGTTTCACTCGTCTAGTCTTTGGTCTACTCTCTCACCACTATCTCGCTCTGCTCGATAGTGTTTCTCTACTCTCTCGACTAGACTCGTTTCACTCGTCTAGTCTCTACTCTCTACTCTCTCACCACTATCTCGCTCTGCTCGATAGTGGTGGTGTAGGGGTGGTGGTAGCGTTTTCTTTATTCCACACGTGACATGGTAGCGCTCCTTTTTCAGAATTTTGCAGCGTCAACACAAGGAACCCCCAAGACCCACCTACGACACTATCGAGCACAGAGACTAGACGAGTGAAACGAGTCTAGTCGCGAGAGTGTAGAGAGACTAGAAACTAGAGAATAGAGAGTCTAGTCGATAGTAAAGTAGTGAGAAGGTTAGAGAAGAGACTAGACTCGTTTCACTCGTCTAGTCGAGAGAGTGTAGAGAAGAGATTAGAGAGAGAGTAGTGAGTGTAGAGACTAGTCGATAGTAAAGTAGTGAGAAGGATAGAGAATAGACGAGAAACACTATCTCGCTCTGCTCGATAGTGTAGTGAGAAGAGACTAGACGAGTGAAACGAGTCTAGTCGAGAGAGAAGAGTAGTGATGATGGATAGTGTAGAGTAGATGGTCTATATCTCCTTCTTCTCTACTCTCAACATTACCGAGCACAGCGAGAAGACTACCTCGCTCTGCTCGGCAGTCTATANCGCTCTGCTCGGTAGTCTCTTTCTACTCTAGTCTCTTTCTATATCCCTTTTTCTTCTCTACTCTGTATGTCTCTTTCTACTCTAGTATCTCTCTACTCTAGACTATCTTGCCCTGCTCGATAGTCTCTCTGTCTAGTCTCTCTCTGTCTAGTCTCTCTCTACTCGACTATCTCGCTCCATTCTACTCTCTACTCGACTATCTCGCTGCACTCGTCTAGTCTCTCTCTTTCTTCTTTACTCTCGTTCTTCTAGACTATCGACACTATCGAGCGAAGCGAGATAGTGGAGCAGTAAGGAGTAGCTACTACTTGCTTGATATTACTTGATACAACACTATCTCGCTCTGCTCGATAGTATTACTGCTTGATACTACTAGCTTTTACAACACTATCGAGCACAGCGAGATAGTGTTGCGATAGTGTTGCGATAGTATTCATCACGTTTACTCCTCTCTCCTCTACTCTACCCTACTCTCTGCTCCTCTCACTACTCTTCTCTCTCACTACTCTTCTCTCTCACTACTCTTCTCTCTCACTACTCTTCTCTCTCACTACTCTTCTCTCTCACTACTCTTCTCTCTCACTACTCTTCTCTCTCACTACTCTTCTCTCTCGACTGGATGAGTGAAAGTAGTCTACTCTCTCACCACTACCGAGCACAGCGAGGTAGTGTTGTAACTACTCTCTCTCTGTTCCACCCTCTCTCTGTTCCACCCTCTCTCTACTCTCTCTCTACTCTCTCTCTACTCTCTCTCTACTCTCTCTCTACTCTCTCTCTACTCACTCTTTCGACTATCTCGCTCTGCTCGATAGTCTCTGTTCCTCTCTACTCACTCCCCCTCTGCTCACTCTTTCAACTAGAGAGCAAACCGAGATAGTCTCTACTCTACTCTGATCTCTACTCTCTACTCTACTCTGATCTCTACTCTACTCTCTCTTTGTTCCTTCGACTATCTCGCTCTGCTCGATAGTCTCTACTCTCTACTATACTCTCTCTTTGTTCCTACGACTATCTCGCTCTGCTCGATAGTCTCTACTCTCTACTATACTCTCTCTTTGTTCCTACGACTATCTCGCTCTGCTCGATAGTCTACTCTCTCTCCGCTCGTCTACTCTCTCTCTTCTCTCCACTATCTCGCTCCGCTCGATAGTGTCGAGTCTACTCTCTCTTCCCTCTCCACTATCTCGCTCCGCTCGATAGTGTCGCTGCTCGATAGTCTCTCTCTCTTTCTTCTTTTTACTTTATATCTCTGTCTTTTCTACTCTCTTTTTCTCCTCTACTCTCTTTTTCTCCTCTACTCTCTTTTTCTCCTCTATGTATACCTCTTTCTTCTCTTTAGACTCTTTCTTCTCTAGTCTGTATCTACTTTCTTTCTTCACTCTTTCTTCAGTAGTCTCCTCTCTACCCTCTTTCTTCTCCTTACTATATATCTACTCTCTAGTCTCATCTTCTATCTACTCTCTCTCTACTCTACTCTCTCTACTCTACTCTCTCTGCTCGATAGTCTCTCTCTTCTCTCTACTCTTTTGTTTCTAGTTTCTTCTCTCTACTCTCTGCTCGTCTAGTCCCCAACTGGAACTAACCAAGTTCCTCTTTGTTTTACTGTCAGCTCCTTTCTTGCATGTCTCTCCATCGAGGAACGCGATAGTAGAAAGACTACTTTCTACTAGAGCTCTTTTACAAGTACTTTCTCCTATTATCATCTACTAGAGCACCTCTACTATCGAGGAACGAGATAAGAGAAAAGAGCACTAGAACACCTCTACTATCGAGGAACGAGATAGTAGAAAAGAGCACTAGAACACCTCTACTATCGAGGAACGAAATAATAGAGAAGAGCACTAGAGCACTTTCCACTAGAGCACTTTCACTAGAGCACTTTCACTAGAGCACTTTCCTATCTCGTTCCTCGATAGTAGTTACTTGAGCACTTTTATAGAGTACTACTATTTCCTGGTTCCTCGATAGTACAGACAGCTAAGTAGAATCTACTCATCGTTGGCAAAGACTCATACAATAGCTTATAGGAGTAGCTATATTTCAAGACGAGTTGAAATGTGAATCAAATTTACAGAGGTTCATCACTTGCATAGAGTACAGAGCAGAAAGAGGTACTCTATAGTAGATAGAGTGTAGAGTAGATAGAGTGTAGAGTAGATAGAGTGTAGAGTAGATGGAGTAGATAGAGTAGATGGAGTAGATAGAGTAGATAGAGTAGATAGAGTAGATAGAGTAGATATATACTATGTCGCCCCGCTCGATTGTGTTACTCTACTTCGTCAACATATTTATATATCTTAAATAACTTACAAAAGCATGGGTAATATAATAACAGTAAGCAAAGCTTTTAGATTCGCTATTTTGGAAACTCCACTATTTTCAGATGCGGCAGCATCATTAATGGGAATATCATTAGCTGCTGCGGCAGAAGCTGCTGCAGCTGCTTCTTCTTCTTTATCGTTTTCTTGATCGTTGATTGTAGCTGGACCTTTTGCTCCTGCTCCTGCTCCTGCTTCTCCTGCTTCTCTCTCTGCTTCTCCTGCTCCCGTTTCTCTCTCTTCCTCTCCTGCTGCTGCTCCTCCTCCTGCTCTCTCTGCTTCTCCTGCTTCTTCCCCTGCTTCTCCTCCTGCTCCTCTCTCTTCCCCTCCTGCTCCTGTTTCTCCCCCTGCTTTTCCTTCTCCTCCTTTTTCTCCTGCTCCTTCTCCTCCTACTACTCCTCCTACTACTCCTCCCCCTGCTTCTCCTCCTTTTCCTCCCCCATCTGTAACAACAACATACGTGGCAAGCGTGATTGT
>NW_026055388.1:0-5088 GCF_023343755.2 Lodderomyces oxycetoniae | reverse complement strand
TCTCATTATCAAGGGAATCTGTGTCTTTTGTGAATCGATTCAATATTCTGCCCAATGGTGTTATATCCATATACGAAGTTGGTACGTGTAATATTCTTCCCATTGCCTTCAAGTTCAAAAGGTTTGATGAACAATCTTGCATATACGCAAGCATACTAAATTCAATACCTGTAAAAATCACAGTTAAAAATGCAAACGACACATAGAAGACAATATAGAAGTGATCTCCCCGCTCTTTGAATTTCTTCTCTACCCAAAATGATAACCATGTGTTTGTAAACACTTGGAAAAAAGTGGCTATAGAGACCAATAATAGGAATATGGGAACGGCAAATTTTCCAAAGACACCTGATCCTAATGCAATGTATTTCTTGTAGATGTCCCGTGAGATGGAATTCGTCGCCCTTTCTTCTTCCGTGGTTGTTCTTCCAGTAAAATCTATTTCATTATCGCCGGAAAATCTTCCACTTTTATCATCATCATCTATTGTGACACGATAATCGGAGTTGGCCAGGTCCTGGGCAGCTTTAGTTTGTTCGATTAATTTCTGAAAGTGAAGGTCTTCTTCGATGGATCTCGTCAGGTTGCAAACCTTAACTGTTCCATTATCAATTAACACAACTCTGTCAGCAAACTCCAATATTCCTAACTGATGAGTGGCTAAAACAATTGTCTTGTCCTTCAACAATCCTTTGAATAAATGTATCACAATATGTCTCGCAACTTTTGAGTCCACCGCTGATATCACATCGTCCAAGAGTAAAACCTCGGCGTCGCTATAACACGCTCTGGCAAGATTGATCCTAGCTTTCTGCCCTCCCGATAGGGTGATTCCACTCTCTCCGACCTCGGTTCGGTCCCCAGCAGGCAACATTGCAATGTCATCCTCCAATGCACATGCAAAGAGTACCTTTCTGTATTTTTCGATATCAAACGGCTTGCCAAACAAGATATTCTCACGAACTGTAGCGTTTTGTATCCACGGCGACGAACATAGCAATATCTCCTTGTATCTAGTAATCAGACCTCTCGAGGGATTGGACAATTTCATGTGCCCCGCTAATGCATATAAAAGCGACGTTTTTCCTGACCCTATTCCACCTACTACTATAACAAACTCTTTGGCATTTATGGTGAGATTCACGTCAGTTAGCCCATTAAAATGGTTGCTAGCGGAGTCTGTAAATGTAGCTATAGATCCGTCGTCATCGTCACTTTCAATGATGTATTTCGATACGGAATTTTGGGACGACCCACGTTGCTGTTTTTCAGTTAAACTCGAATCCCACAACTCTGAGTCTAATTTATCATCATAATATTTCTCCCAATTGAAATCTGCATGAGAAACTATAATGGCTTTTCTATAATCACCGCTTGTGTCACCAGTGTAGAATTCCTCTTCGCAATTCAATAATCGTTGATTCAAATCTTCAGAATATTCTTCTGCTGAAAAATAGTCACTGCACCTTCTAAATCCAATTAATGCATCGGCACCTGTAGCTAGGGCAATAGGAAGCAACATAATTGCTTGTGCTAATATAGCATATAAGGATAAAGAACTGAAAACCTCACCTGGAGATTTCATACTATCCGTCGCCCACATTGTTATAAAAGATACCATTGATGTAAGAACTGGCAAAGTCAACGCATATGCTGTGATGAAGTTTCTCAAGACTTTGATTGTAAACAAGTGTTTCATTTCCTTATTGCGCACCTTTGTAATGGAAGCCTTGTATGCCATTTCCCATGCATAAAACTTGATGATTTTAAAATTGTTGAGAATCTCCCTCATGAGTGATACTCTTTCATCAGTAAATTGAACAACTTTCCCCCTGGTTGTAAACAATTTTCTGGTCAATAGTGCACAAACGATTAGTGACAATATGAAAAGACCAATACCCGCCAATGAAGAGAGTCCAATACTAAGGAGCAAAATGGTTACGGATATCACAATAGGAATAGGAAAGCATAATATCAATGGTTGAAATCCAATAGCTAAATCAATTCTTGATAAATCTGTACTCATCAAACTGGTAATTTTACCCACTGAATACAAATGCTTTGATTTTGCATTCAACTTTAGTGATTTCATCAACAATGCCTTTGTTAAGATAGCTTTAGATTTTGCCCCACAAATCATTGCATTGTGAAAAAAATGATTGAGCAACAACCCATTTATGTATAATAGTATAACTGAACCAATGGTAAAACCAATGCCTCGGTTGTAAGTTGTATAGATTCTGAAATATCTATACTGAACAAAATCAATCAACTGTCTTGCTAAAAGTGGTGAGCAGGATGTGCAAACAAATGCCAATGCGAGACAAAGGCATGAGAAGAGATATTGCCATTTAAACGTCAAAAACAAGGCATATGGAATAGCATAGGGCGGCCATTTGTCCGATTCGGGGTGTTTTCTCTTGTGTTTCTCTATGATTACCTTCAAGTGGCGTTCCCACTTGCCGTACATGTACTCTACCTTCAACTCTGGCGTCAACTTGAACAAATCATCGGGAACCAATGTTCGCTTGTAACCTTTCTTTAACACTGGCCATAACCACCATAATCCCATTCTCATAAATAAATTAGTCTTGTACCATGGGTATTCAACCCTTTCTTCCTCCGACGGCACTTTTGGAACCTCCTTGGAGAATAACCAAGAGAATAATCTGTGCTCATTATGGATCTCTGGTTGGCTTTCTAAAGAAGATACAGAACTATATGGTTGTGTTTTGATACTAGAATTTGTTTTTTCGTGCAAGTATAAATACTGCCGAAGATATGGATTTATATTTTCAAATCCGTCAACTGAAGGATCATATGTTGTTGATATATTAGCATTGTACCCTCTCAGTAAATCATCAACATAAGTGAGCACTGTATCTGTTGATTCTTTCCGCTCTAGTGGGTAGTGTTCTCTATATGAGTAGCGATAAGAACGCATATTGTAATATTGTTTTCGATCGTTTGCAACATGTGCTTTCTCTGGTACTGGAGGTGGAACATCTCTCCTATCACTCTCGTTTTCGGATAAGCCCATGCCCTGGCGGTATGAATAAGGTTTCTCTGTCATTTATCAAGTGCAATCAGTATGTTATTCTCAGTGCTGGAGAAATTTGAAAACGAATGTAGATGGAATAAAACGTATAACCAGAGAAAAGACCACCTTTCCAGAGAAGGAGATTAAAAAGCATTTTTCATTAGCAAAGTGGTTAGAAAAGAAGGAATAGCTGTTAGGTTATATATACTTTCTCTTTCCTCAATTGAACAATGAAGTTTTCAAAGTTTGATAAAGAGAAAGAAAAAATATGGAAACAGAAATGGAAATGGGGAAAATGAAAAAGAGATAAACTTGAAAGATAAACTTTATGCTAAAACTATTGTAGTTTTCAGGAACACCTTCTTTATTACCGAATCCAGTTATGAATTGGGACTGATAATTCTAGAATGATATTTATTGAAAATAGAAAAATACTAAACTAGAGATGAAACGTATAAAGTACAATACTAATGGAACGCGAAAGGAAAATTTTTATAAAAGCTTAATTGTTTGTAAGTCATAAAAGTACTGTATGGGGAAGGAAAAGATAAAAGATAAAAGACAAAATAGACAAAATAGACAAAGAGGACAAGTTAATAATGTCTCTTGATCTAAGAGTTTTTAAATGATATATCGTTTGTCTCTACCTTCTGTATCAATAGATGAACCGGGTATTTCCTAATAAAGGAATGGAAACTAGTACATATTCTTTAACTACCCTCTCGAATTTTAAAACGCCCTACCTACTTAAGTCGGATTACATATGCAAGAACTAAATATTTTTTGGTCTGACATGATGCGTATCGGCCTATTACTGCTATTCTCAAGTAAGAGAGGCTATTTCACTAAATTTGGAATCTAATTCAACTGATACTAAAAAAAAATATATATAAAGACCCATTCGGGATGCAAATCGAGTGGAAACTGTAATTCAGCCTAGGTCTCATCGCTATTGTTCTCCTCCTTCCTTGTTCAGAAAACACTCTTTTCACAATAATAGCCTGTGGAGCTTAAGTCATGTCAAAAAAAAAAAAAAAAAAAAAAAAAAGAGACATTTACAAAATTCATTTTATACAAATCCTTCTCTTTTCTCTTTACCAGGTGCAAAATTTGCTGACCCCGCCGTGAAAACTAAAAAACATTTATTAGAGCCAGTTTTAGAGGAAATATTCTGATTATCTCTAATGATTCTGTTCGTACTTCTAAGCTTTTATTGATTGTATAGGTACCTTTTACTAAAACTCAATTTTTCCCCACTAACTCTTCCCTCTCCATTGCTCATTATCTACAAACTAGCTATAGTGGAGTCGCCTTAAAAATAATGAAGGCGAAAAACCTTTTTCCAAAAAGGCTAAAACCACTGAAAAGTTTTCTATTTTTTTCATTCTTTCTTTTGTTTGGCACAAGACTTCCTATCGATTTTAGATAGTTCTACTTCTACTTCTATGTAAAATCCCTAATATTATATATACACAAGTTTTTCCTGTATTGGGTAAATTTCCTAACGGTGCCAAAGTAAGATGCCGAGTTGAATCGTACGATAGCTTTCCACTGTCTTGCACCTGAAACTGAAATTTCAGATAAGGTGTTTTAGCATTTGATCTTCTAGTAGCATTGAGAAAAAGTTTAGATACCCAAAGCTCCAACAATAGAAACAACTTTAGAACCGAAACTGGTTGAATTCCGGCCCGTTTTGAATTAACGGTTGGTAGCGTATTTGTGACAAATCAATTGTTCTTAGTTTAAGAATGTACCATACAATGAAGAGGTTATTGTTTTGAATTAATGCGATCGTTATGCCAGGGGTCTGGATTATCAGAAAAGGAGAACAGATTCAACCCATACAAGTAGACTGGTGAGATATGAAAAAAAAAAAGGCAAGTTTATTTTGTACTTGGAGAAAACATGTTGATAAATTCTAGTTATAATCAGCTTCAGTAATATTTGCTTTATCACACATCATTCTAAACATTCCTCCTTCATTGAATAACTCCCATGGATCTCCTTTCTCTACAATCGCTCCTTTATCCATCACTAGAACCCTATCA
>NW_026055389.1:0-6609 GCF_023343755.2 Lodderomyces oxycetoniae | reverse complement strand
AAAAAAAAAAAAAAAAAAAAAAAAAAAAAAAAAAAAAAAAAAAAAAAAAAATAAAGACATAATCTAATAAAATGAAATATGCATTATACATTACTATTACAGTCATCAAACATGATGTTTCTTGTTCTACAATAATTTGCTCTTAAACCTAGCTGCTAGTCCGTTTTTTGGTTTCGGCATAATCAGTGCCGCTGCACCTTGTGCCATACTCATTGCCACCATACTCTCTTTTTCTCCATCTTTAAGACCTTGGTTCGCTCTAAATGATAAACTCTCCTCACTCAATAATTGATCGCTTTTTGAAAAGTAATGCAGTTTCTTGGTTGAAGATTTGTTTGGGTGTCTGAAATAGGCAAAATTCCTTAATAGGGCATGAGAATACTTTGTTGGCGCGTCTTCAGCCTCGGTCCAATCCGGGACTCCTGTGAACCTAACCCTCTTCAAAATTACCGTGGTTGTTGTCTCTGGTTGGATTTTGGCATCAGAAACAGTTATCGTGTCGTCAATTTCAGAAGACTTCAAAGTTTCTCCTCCTTCTCCTCCTTCTTCTTTTTCTGCTTCTGCTTCTGCTTCCTGTGCTTCTTCAACTGTGCTCAGATACCCGGTGCTGTCCGTAGATGAAGATGTTACTGTAGAAGTAGTTGTCGCTGTTGTTGAGGTCGATCCGTCATCCGGAATAACAAAGTTATCAGGTATGTGGCTATTATGATGAGTGTTTTGCTTTGTGACTTGATCTCTAGTTTTGTTTCTCGGCTGCGTATGTGCTTGTGTTTGTGCATGGGTTTGCAACTGCTCTCCTGGAGGTGACAAGGATATCGGACCATTGTTGCTTTCTCTAGATAGCTCATTACAGCGTCGCATTGGAGATCTTGAGGAAGTATTCGGATCATAGGTTACTGATGTTAATGTCTCACGTTGCTGAGTCATTAGGGTGCCTGATTTGGCAGCATGCTTTACATGTTGCAGAAACCTTTGCGACGCTGATAATTTTGGGTTTGTTCCAATAGCATCATCTTTCTTTGCTTCATCATCAACGGCTAACAATTTCTTTGTTATTCGACTTGGTCCCATTCCCGTTCCTGTTCCTGTTACTGATGATTTCAGTTTCACCTTTGCTGGTTGGTGGCCGTCGAGCGTGTCCTTAGTTTGCTCAGTTGCATCTTGTCTCTTGCTCAATGGGGATCTTATTGATGTATTGTTGTTACTTCGGTTTACCGCCGCTGCTGCCCCAGAAGCAGCAAGAGTATCTTTAACGGTAGTATGTTGTATGTTCCATCTTTTGCGGTTTTGAGGCGATACAGGGCTATCGCTATTAAGTGCACTAATGTTTGGCAGTTCTCCAGTGTCAGTTTTGTTTGATTTGGAGCCTTCTTGTAAGATCATCATTGAATTTGGTCTTGATCTAGGGGACGAAACTCTGCCCTGCACATTTGTCAAATTTGGTTTGGTAGAAGACGTAATTGATGCTCTTCTCATCAATCCTGTAGAGCTATTGCTGCCATTACTAGTAATACTGGATACTGAAGATGATCTCGATCTCCGTCCTCCTTCGCTGAAATCCAATTTCTTCAACGATCTTTCTATAGATGTTGTCTTCCCATTAATCGCAGGTACGCTTTGCTTTGCTTGTGGCTGTTGACCATCTTGTGGTTGCTGCAGATGTTGCTGCAGATGTTGCAGTTGCAGTTGCAGTGTTTGAGTTTGGTCCTTGAGTTCAGGCACCGACTGGTAAATGACATACAAATTCTGTTTAGGTAGATGATATATTCTCCTAAATTTTAGTTCGGCAATAATCCAGCTCAAACCAAAATCGCGCAATATATTCAAGGATTTTTCACAAATATTCAAGCCTTGATTTGCAAAATTAATGTAATTCAAAATATTCTTGTGGTTTATTTCAAACTTGGAATCTTGGCGAATGAGTCTTGTAATGTTGGCTATTAGTGTCCCATTTTTCTTCATTGAATTATAGTACTCGTCCATGTTTTTTAGTAGTACGCTCTTGAAATTTGCAGCATTACCATGATGAAAAAGAAATTTTGAATCAAACAAGTGTTGATGATTTGATAAATATGTCTTTCTTCCAAACCTACGGATTATTGTGTAAATTTCATTAAGTCGATGTGTTATAAGAAATACTTTATGTAAGGCATATGGATCATCCTTGGGTTTTTTCAATTCATCAATGGTGCTTCTTATTTGTTTCAAGGGGGTTTCGAATTGGCGAACAATGACAAAAAGGGCTTTGATATCCATATCAATTAACGTAGCTTCTTGATAATTTTGATTTTCAAGTAATTCCTTTTCCAGAGTTTGAGGAAAAGTCGCATCTTGCAACGAAAAGGTCAAATCGATATCATTGTGAAATATATCTGCTTTCAAGATTCTGTCAATCTCATTGTAGTAACTGTTTTCGTTTTTCTCTCCCTTGAAAGTTGTCAGTTTTTCTAACTTTGCAGAAGCCAACTTTTTTTCATAGCCCTGTAAACATACATGGCTCAAGGCCTCTAATTGCTTAAGACATTGTTTTGCATTTTGAGTTGATGGTAAATGGTCTAGTGCCAGTATTTGTAAATCGGTAATATCGTAAGGGATGTGAGATGCAGTAGCTGTGATATTAATGGTTCCTAATTGCGTCGTTTTGAATTGAGACAATTGCTCAAATTTGAGATCAAAGGCCTTTTCATTGATGGAAAATGTGTTTCCTGTTAATAGTACAATATAATGCAAAAGCGGCAATTCCGATGTAGAACAGCCCTGCAACTTCTTCAAACCTGCAATCAAGTGTTCCAACTTGTACATTCCATACTGGTATTGCAAGATCTTACAGTCGAGGGATGCTATCATTGTTGGTTTATAAATTAGCTGCTTGCCAGTACTATTACTCACTTGCTTGCCAGTACCATTACTCACATGCTTGCCAGTACTATTACTCACATGCTTTTCCAAACCAGAACCAGCCTCTATCTTTGAAGCATCTCCACCGTTTGAAGGCTCACTAGTCACGTTTTGCAAACCAGAACCAGCCTCTATCATTGAAGCATCTCCACCGTTTGAAGGCTCACTAGTTATGTTTTCCAAACCAGAACCAGCCTCTATCTTTGAAGGCTCACTAGTCACGTTTTGCAAACCAGAACCAGCCTCTATCATTGAAGCATCTTCACCGTTTGAAGGCTCACTAGTCATGTTTTTCTCACTAACCTGGTTGAGCCCTGTTTGTATACGACAAGGTGATATTTGCTTGTATGGCAATTTATTCCTTAAATAATATATATTGTTTTATATTGTCTTTGCTATTTTTACTTTTCGTCTCTCTTAATGGAGGAAAAAGAATAAAGAATACTTTCAAATAAAAGTAGTTGGAAAAGCACAGCTTGAAATTGGATATATATCTGGTCTCAATTGAGTGACTCGCTTTCTTTCCGTGATATCTAATGGACAGAAACTGGAGACGCAAGAATGTCTTGATAAAAGAATCTTGAAACAATACTCTTAAAACTGTTGTTCTGATAAAACAAGGTGAAAAATTAAAGCGAGCTATTTTGTTTGGGGACCACGGGAAAAAAAAAAAAATTATAAATTGTTAACCAGCTGAAAATCTCATCATTAAAAGACCCAATAGCGCCGAGGCAATATAGCGCAAGAGGTAACACCCTGCAGAGGCAACACTTTGGTTGTGTGTATCTTATGATCTCTTCAAATAAGAATTTATTATACTTTATTGGATTGTTGCTCTTGCTCCATGCGGGCTACTCATCTTTTGAGTTTCATTATTTAACAACTTCAACACACCATACTCTTCTTTTGCATCACCAAAAATTGCATAGTAGCTTACCTTTAGATATATCGATAGAAGCAATAATAGGCTTTGTAATTATATTAGTTGGTGCAATTGTATCAATCGAAAATCCGCAATATCTATCCATCGATGATAAAGTAATCAACGAAGAGTCAAGATATCTCAAGCCAATTGAAATGAAGGAGAGTGTACAGTTGGGTGAAAAATTGGGAATTTGTGATTTTGAAGATTTGAATAGTAGGTTACCTTTTATTGATGTGAATCATATAAGAAAAGAATATAGTACATGGGCAAGTTCGAATCTAAGCAAGGAGGAGGATCTTGAGTAAGAAGAGAATTGATCAAAGAAAGTGATACAAATTTTGTGTGTATTAATTCTCAGATGATGATGAAGATGATGAAGATGATGATGAAGATGATGATAGCTACGATTTTGTAGAATAGCTCGTTTTTTTGGGGGTTTTTTTTTGTATAGATTTCCAACAATATAACACTCTGTTAAATAACCAATGTAAGTCTCAGACCCCTACCATCTTGCATTTACGCTTTTCCTCTTAGAAAAATACTACACTCTTTGTTTTTTGTCATTTAGTTGCACTATAGTATTGTTGGAATAAGAAAAGAAAAGAAAAACAAAAAAAAAGCTTATCTACAAGGAGGTATAGAACAGTTGTAGCTTTCCTTTTCCCACAAAGCGGCAAAACTGCTCTATCATGGAAGAGCTTCAATGATGATTCCTATGATTAATCTATAAAATATATGTCAAATATAAGAAAAGTCATATATGTACCTTAATGTAAACAACTTTTCAGATAAAAAAAAACAAAAAAAAAAAAAACTTTACCAATGTGGTCAAAATGCAACTCCCGCTCCACTCACTTGAGCTACCTCATAGTCATAGTAATTTCTTCTGTAACTTTTCTGAATTCAGTTGTTTAGCTGCTTCTCGTTCAGTTTTACCCTTTGGACCTGCTTCAGTTCCCAACACATGGTCCCACCATCTAAATGACGAAGCATAGCTTCCGATGAAATAATGATGGTGTTCATCGTGATGATCTGCGCCTGCCCAAAATGGCACAAAATGATGTAATGACCATGGGAATTCGTAACCTGAATGAGCATCGACTGCTTGAAACAATCTCAATACAATCCAAACAGACACTGTAAACAAGTGCAAATTTCTCGTGAACAAACACCAGACAATTGGGATACCCACTGTTCCCATACCCAATAGCGCAACCTCTATAGGATGAGCATATTCTGCCGTTAATCCAAAAGGCGCAGCATACCTATGATGTTGCTTGTGGATGTACTTGTAGAAAACACCATAATGCAACCCTCTATGCAACCAGTAATGCCAAGCATCTTCCAATACGAAAAACACTGCCCATTGAATCAACATATCTTTGATTTTGGGGAATGGCACATGGAAACTAATACCAATCTTTTGACACAAGGGATGGAAGAACCAAATAGGGAAAGCTTCAACTAAGAAATGTGAAGTCAAAACCAGCTTCAAACACTCCCATTGCTCCTTCTCACTTGGTAATTTGCCTTGTTGAATTTTCCATTTCCTAAAAAATGGCAATCTATCAATAATCATCCATGGTATGCTTCTACCGAAATAGAAGATCTCGTGTGTTAAAAAGAATAGCAAGCCTGTGGCAAACAAATCATTAGCCATGTAATAGTAATAGCTGCCCCACAATTTCTCAATAACGTTTAAATCCGATAATTTGTTAAAATTATCAAATGCATCGCTAAACGATGTACCGTTATGGAAAGATGAGTAGTCATGATATACGCTACTAACACCCATTATAGCACCCTAATTTTTCTGTTTGTCTTTTACCAAAAAAAAAACAATCAACCTATAGAGGAATAGATAAAAAGAGTTTAGAAAGAATAAACAGCAATACTGATCTTGAAAAGACTGAAAGTAAAAGAATGTGAAAATCAGATATTTCATTTCGATTAGAGCCTTCTTTTTTTTTTTTTTTTTTTTTTTTTTTTTTTTTTTTTTTTTTTTTTTTTTNAGGGGAGGGGAGAGAAAGAGAGATAGATTACAAGAGAGAGAAAGAGAGAAAGAGAAAGAGAGAGAGAAAGAAAAAGAAGATAATGGTGTCAGAGATTGATGGATTAGCGCGTGCGCTAATTTATAGGCTTTTTTTTTTTTTTTTTTTTTTTCTTTCTTTTCTTTTTAATGCTCTTTTTTAGTTATTGCATTTATGCAGGTGTACTGTGCCACAAGAATATTGAAACGAAGTGAAACAAAAAAAGTTGTTCAATTTTCCATCAAATATTCACTGATAAGTTTTTGAGGTGCCAAGTTATTTCTGTTTTCTGATCTTCAATTACAAAATTTTCCATTGGAATCTTTGCTGGGATCTGAGAAAGATAAAGGCGCGGTGATTTCACTTGGAAAACTATTGGACAGTTTTAAAAAAAAAAAAATAAATTCTTCAACAAAGAATGTTTTAGTTTGCGCTAACGCCATCCCCTATGAGATAAACTTTTCTTTTTTTTTTTTTTAGGCTTGGCCTTGCTAGAAAACATAACATGTGGCAATAGGTAAATATGGACATCACGTGAAAGCCACGTGATATAGAACACATTTTTACAAACGTGGGATTAGAAAAAAATAAAAACGGTTTTTATATGTATCTCGTATAATTATTGGTACAGTATGTGTTTGATAATAGTATATTTTTGAGGCGGTAGCAGTAAGGGAACAAACTTATTATTAACAAGTTTCTGTATTTTGCAATTTTTCGTTAGCTTGGTTTTGCGAGAGTTCCAAGTCCTCTCCA
>NW_026055391.1:0-7958 GCF_023343755.2 Lodderomyces oxycetoniae | reverse complement strand
AAGGGGGGGAGGGGGAGGGGGGGGGAGCGGTTGAAAGGTAGTGTAGTGTAGTGTAGCGTAGTGGCGTGGCGTGGCGTGGCGTGGCGTGGCGTGGAGTGGCAAAGTGAGTTGTAATAACGCGAGAAAATTATATAAGGAATATACAAGCAGTCTCATGTAATCTTTGCAATTCCTCTAACAAAAAAGACTTGATGAGGCTGGTAATTATACCCGTGTATATATTGGCAATCATGATGTTGCCTTTTGGTAGTCACAATCAGCTTGACGATTGAAGTCAATTCTTGTAGGCACTTGATGCTCCTCACAATTATATTCGCAGCTTCTCGTATATATATATTTTTTTTTCCAGTGAGATGAGCTTGGTTTATTGAGATTGATTTGTTGTACTTGGTTTATTGAGATTGTTTGTCGAGATTGGTTTGTTAAGATTGATTTGTTGTACTTGGTTTATTGAGATTGTTTGTCGAGATTGGTTTGTTGAGATTGATTTGTTGTACTTGGTTTATTGAGATTGATTTGTTGAGATTGGTTTGTTGAGATTGGTTTGTTGAGCTTGTTTGTCGAGCTTGGTTAATTGAGAGATGGTACAATCAAAGAGAAGTTATCTGGAGAGTATATCGAGTGAAGAAGACCAATTTGAAAGTCGCGAGAATCCTATTTCTTCCACCTTCAATGACAATTTCAAGACACATTATTTCGCTATACCAAAGACTTCATCAACCAATTCGGAGCGTGGCTTTCCACAAACATTTTGCGCAATAACAGGACAACAAAGTGAAGTAAAACCAACAAAAACTCCCTTTTTATCATTATTCAATGGGAAGGAACCCCTCAAAAATGTAAAGTTTAGATATAAGCTATATGAAAAGATTTGGAAAAACCAGCTGAAAAAGATCCAGCTGATTGTCAACAATGCCAATGACGATTTGTTTCGAGAATTAATTTGTTTTATTAATGAGCCATTGCCGTTGCACCAGATGCCGCTGCTGCCGCTGTTGCAACCGGAAAAGTTATCAATTGGTTATATCCAAATGACTTCGAATACAGCGAATAATTTGAGAATTCTCGACCAGTTCTACAAATACATCGAGGAGAAAAACTCTCAGAGGTCGTTCTTGATCACTTTGAATACAAAGAATTGCCCCCATATTAAGGGAGCTTTGAAAGAGATCATTAAACAATTCGATGAAGGCCATGGAAATAAACTAGATTCAAGTAAATACTTGTTTTACGATTTAGGAATCCTCGCCAGTTGGTTTGAAAAGAACGGTTTAGACGAGAGAATAGTGATTGTTATAGAAGATACGAATTTATTTAATAACCAGTTGTTGAATCAAGTGATAAAAAGTCTTCAATCAACGAGTTCACAGATACCTTTCAAGTTGTTAATAACCTTATCATGCGACACCGTGAGTTCTTGGATCAACAACAATATCAGAAGTGACATTAGATTAAATCTGCAGGGCTACAAATTCAGGTCTAACGACAATATCAGTCTTGGCTTTATGATACTACATAATTTATTTTTGACACCCGAACTAACAGAGGAAAACCCATTGTTGATCAGCAATACATTGAGTACAATAATTTTAACCAGGTTTCAAAACTCAAACAATTCCATTGATGCCTTAATTTCCGAGGTTAGGTTGTGTTATATGATTCATTTTTACCAACTGCCGCTATCCATATTAATAACCAGATTAGACGAGTCAAAGTTGTACGTAGATGGGTTGAGAAAACTACCTTCTTTCAAAAAATTGGTGGAAAAGAAGTTGGCGGTAAAGTCTATGGAAGGTAAAGACTTATTATCCAATGATGCTTGTGTCATTAAATTATTTCAACTGGCAAAAGCGCAATATCAAACACATAAGCTTGTTATTATGAATGCAAACAATGTAATATATCAATTAGATCCAAAGAAACGCAAAGAGAAATTTGAACTATATACCAGTTTAGTCAATGGTAAGCTTTTTACTTCAAAGTACTTTCGAGAGTGCTTAAACATAACACAACATCCGCCAAGGGTAGTTGAGAGAATCACCTCCTCGTTAACTACAAATTGTTTAGAAACACTAAATGGTGTTTCTGATGTTTATTTGATAAAGTTGAATAAAGGCCTAAATGCAGCAACGGATACACCTGAGCTTGTTGAATTGCTTGAAACTTACTTTCAAAACCCGGTTTTGACTACACCTTTAAAGGAGATGCCGTTTAACGAAATATTCTCCATGGACGGCGGTGTTATACACGAGAAATTCGAAAAACCACCCTTGTTTGAAGAAAATTTCGAAAATTTGATGATTGATTTGTTGCGCCCTAATCTACGCGCAACCATTGAAACGAGTTTAGAAAATGCCGAGACATATCTAGGGCAAATTGAAAAACCTCCTATTATTTGTCAGATGTTCAAAGTTTATAAAGAAGCACCAGCCGCTATAAATTTACACGATTTTTACCAAGCATATTCAGCATCTTTGGAAAGACCAAAATCGATGACTGATGAGGACTGGCACAAGACAACATATTCTTGGTTTTTACAAAATTGTTTTGAGATGATGCACTTGGGTATAGTGCAACCGAAAAAATCTAGTGAGTATTTAGAAAAAGCCATTTGGAAAGGTGTATAGATTATTGTTGATGAATATCAACTCAGCTCTGCAGCGCCATCACCACCTTCCTTCTGCCCCTCCTTCTCTTTCTCCGTGTCTGTCTCCTTCTCAGATTCAGGCATATCCAGGTTAGGTATTTTTTCCTCACTTTGGTTGTTAGTCAATGATTTAGTTTTGTCAATTAAACCCCCATGATAACCGGCTAACGAGGTTATTACAAGAAGTATAGCAAACATTGAAACAATCATCAAAATAACAAATCTCTGGGACTTGAACATCCTGTTGGATATCTGTGTTGAATTAGCAATCATCGTTGGAGAAGAGAAAGGAGCAAGTATGGTAAATAAAGCTAACAGGGGGTTTCTTTCGGTAATAATGGGAAGAGATAAAAGAAATGGAATGCTACCAGTTGTATTAAACAACACTAGCGAGTGGAGCGAGCTAATAGAGAATAGAGGAGCACTATGTAGGTGGTAGAGGAGCACTATGTAGGTGGTAGAGGAGCACTATGTAGGTGGTAGAGGAGCACTATGTAGGTGGTAGAGGAGCACCTTGTAGTTTGATACAACACTAGCGATTGGGGCACTTACTAGCTTGTTACAACACTATCAGACTCGTCGGTGTGTCTTTTTTGACTATAATAATTTGATATATGTAAAACTAAGAATTTACTTGTTTACAGTTTTTTATAAAAATAGATGCAAAAAATATACATTGAAAAGAAAAAGTTGCTCACAACCGACACTGTCGAATAGAAGGAGATAATGTTGTAACAAGCTACAAAGTGCTGCTCACTATTGAGCAGAGCAAGAAGCTCCACTATCGAGCAAAGCGAGATAGTGGAGCATATTGACTGGTTTCTACACTATCTTGCTTTGCTCGATAGTGGAGCACATTGACTGGTTTCGACACTATCTTGCTTTGCTCGATAGTGGAGCACATTGACTGGTTTCGACACTATCTTGCTTTGCTCGATAGTGGAGCACATTGACTGGTTTCGACACTATCTTGCTTTGCTCGATAGTGGAGCACATTGACTGGTTTCGACACTATCTTGCTTTGCTCGATAGTGGAGCATATTGACTGGTTTCGACACTATCTTGCTTTGCTTGATAGTGTTTCTAGATAGTGTAGTAACAAGCTACAAAGTGCTTCATTAGCTCGTTTCGCTCGCTAGGTGAAATGCACTAAAATTCAAATCGAACTAATGGCACTCTTACAAATTAATTTTTTATACTCTACACACGGGTTTGATTGTATCATTTTCACTAGTCAATGTAGCTAGTCAATACTCCACTATCGAGCAAAGCGAGATAGTGTCGTAACCAGTCAATGTGCTCCACTATCTCGCTTTGCTCGATAGTGTCGCTCGATAGTGTCGCTCGATAGTGTCGCTCGATAGTGTCGCTCGATAGTGTCGCTCA
Organism: Lodderomyces oxycetoniae; assembly: GCF_023343755.2. Classification (NCBI taxonomy): domain Eukaryota; kingdom Fungi; phylum Ascomycota; class Pichiomycetes; order Serinales; family Debaryomycetaceae; genus Lodderomyces; species Lodderomyces oxycetoniae. The sequence continues at coordinate 3,925 of NW_026055391.1, read as the reverse complement.
ATAGTGTCGCCTTTTCTTCACCTCCATCACGTATACCAACTTTGTCCACCAACATTGATTCCATTTTTTAAAACGCGTTTCGAAAAAATAAAGAAAAAAAAAGAGAGATACTGAAAAAAAAAAAATTCATATATTCCCCTACACGGGTAAACTCGTGTATAGTACGGTAAGTAAACTTGAAGATAGGTCAACCCCCTTTTTGGCATCACATGGAGGCCACACAGGTTTCTCAAACGCAAACAACCCAACAGTCTCCTCCAACACAGACGCAGAAAGACCAAGATCGAAATGAAATTTGTCAATTGATATGTGCAACGGGGCAGTATTCCAGTAAACATCTCAACCTTACCGATAAGCCAGCACAAGAGAACAAAATAGTATGGTATTTTGGTAGGTCAAATGAAGCGGACTTGCAATTAAGCACGTCGACGAGACTTTCCAATAGACACTTTATTATCTGGTTAAATGTAAACGACAAGTCTTTGTGGATTCGAGATACTTCCACTAATGGGACATCGCTCAATGGCAGCAGACTAGTCAAGGGGTCCAATTATTTGCTTAATCAAGGAGATGAGATCAGCGTGGGTAACGGTGTTCCGGCAGATGTGGTGAAGTTTATAGTTGTATTTGCAGACAAGTTTAATCCTGCATTAGCACCAGACTCAATTATCCTGGATCAAGGAATCTTCAAAGACTTTATTATCAAAAATGAAACAATCGGTCAAGGCGCGTTTGCTACAGTGAAAAAATGCATAGAGAGGTTAACGGGGAATGCATATGCTGTGAAAATTATTAATCGTCGCAAAGCATTGAATACTAGTGGTATGGGAAATGCTTTAGTTGGAGTGGACAGAGAGTTGTCTATTTTAGAAAAGTTAAATCACCCAAATATAGTTGCATTGAAGGCGTTCTACGAAGATGCCGAAAACTATTACATTGTGATGGAATTGGTGCCGGGTGGAGACCTCATGGATTTCGTTGCCGCAAACGGAGCTATAGGAGAAGATGCCACCCAGGTCATAACTAGACAGATTTTGGAGGGGATAGTTTATGTCCATAAATTGGGCATATCCCATCGAGACTTGAAACCGGATAACATACTAATCATGCAAGATGATCCAATATTGGTAAAGATTACTGATTTCGGGTTGGCCAAGTTTAGTGATAACCTGACTTTGATGAAGACATTTTGTGGAACTTTAGCCTATGTAGCACCGGAGGTGATAACAGGAAAGTTTGGGCTGTCTCAGATGACAGATTCTCCATCAAACAATTACTCCAATCTGGTTGATTTATGGTCATTAGGGTGTTTAGTGTATGTGTTGCTTACGTCACATCTTCCCTTTAATGGAAAAACGCAAAAACAAATGTTTCAAAAGATCAAAGATGGGGAATTTCACGAGGCTCCTTTGAATTCATACGAGGTGAGTGAAGACGGTAGGGATTTCTTAGCTTGTTGCTTGCAAGTTGATCCGCGAAAAAGAATAACTGCAGAGGAAGCATTAAAACATAGGTGGTTACTGGAAGCAGAGGATGCCCACACGTCCTCGCCCAAATCATTAAGCCTTTCTCAATCACAATCTCAGCAGTCGCGGAAAATTGAAAACGGCATTCATATTGAATCAATGAGCAAAATAGATGAGGATATTATGCTTCGTCCCTTGGACAGTGGTAAGAATAGGAAGCAGCAAGATTTTAAGGTTCCAAAGAGAGTAGTACCGTTACCTCAATCACAGCCAATACGTAACTTGCCCATGTCGCAGCCGACAAAGAGACCATTCCCAATAGACCCTGTGACGAGTATGCGGCAGAGCCGAGTTGAGTCAGCCGTGAAAAGACTCAAGATAGAGGATGAGTTGGCAAGTCCCGTGAATTTAGAGCCGATAGAAGGATCTCTCAATTCAGACCCAGTGAAGATCACAAAGGGCAAGTTTGCTATTGGGCGAGCCGAAGTGTGTGATTTCACCATTGGCGATGACAGATTGTCAAAAATCCATTGTATAATAGTAAGCGATGAAGAGGAGCGGCTTTGGATATTAGATATGAGCACGAATTCGTGTATGGTGAATAGTGTAGTTTTAGGCAAAGGATATAAGAAGAGGATAAGAAATGGGGATGTATTGTATTTGTTTAATGATGTTGATAAGGGGGAGTATATTGGGTACAAGGTAGAGGCGGGAGGAGCTATATCTGGAGGGGACGAATATAAAGTTGTACGACAGAGTAGTAGTGAAATGAATATAAGATGAATAAAGAAATTGGTATAAAGTTTTTCGCGTAGAGGGCATTCTTTTTTCGTTCTCTCTTTCTTTCTCTCTCTCTCTCTCTCTGCCTCTGCAATGATAGTTACACAGGAGGATTTGCAAGAGTGGATTGAGAGTAAGGGGTATAATGAGGTTGTTGAGTTTATATGTGAGCTTCAGGAGTCAGTAGTTGGCAAGGACAACAGTGCTGGGAGAGAAACGGCGACAACAAGGGTGTTGGAGGAGATGCTCGATAGGGTGAATGAGATTATTGATAGGCACCGAGCTGAGTCTACCGGGAACTCTCGATTTGGCAAGATCGAGTTTCGGGACTTCTACAAGGAGTTGGAGGAAAAGAGCCAAGAGTTGGTAGAGGATGTGAGGGGAAAGAAAGGGGAAGAAGAGAAAGAAGAGGGAAAGAGAGAGGAGGAAGAGGAGAAAGAAGAGGAAGAGGAGGGGAGGAAGAGTGAGACTAGAGAATTATCAGTGTATCTCCAACATTCATTTGGCGATGCTAATAGGATCGACTATGGGTCAGGACATGAACTAAACTTTATATGTTTTCTACTATGTCTAAAAAAGATAGGTGTGATAGAGCGTCATGAGTATACTGGGATAGTTCTTCTTGTATTCACAAAGTACATTTCAGTGATGAGGCGGTTGCAAAAGGAGTACTGGCTTGAGCCTGCAGGGTCACATGGAGTATGGGGACTTGATGATTATCATTTTCTTCCTTTTCTCTTTGGAGCTGCGCAGTTGACGGGACACGAGCATATGCGTCCGAAATCGATCCACAATGCCGAGTTGGTTGAGATGTACCGAGACAAGTATATGTATTTTGAGTGTATTGATTTCATCAATAGGGTGACGAAGATGAGTTTGAGGTGGCATTCACCGATGTTGGATGATATATCAGGGGCCAAGAGTTGGCAGAAGATAAAGGAGGGGATGGTGAAGATGTATAGGAAAGAGGTGTTGGAGAAGCTTCCAATCATGCAGCACTTTATCTTTGGCCAATTGATAAAAGAGGAGAGGAAAAATGAGCGGGGTCAGCAGGGTCAACGGGATAACAAGGAGAGTGATGCTCCACATGCTCATGTGCACACATGGGGAGACTGTTGTGGGATCCGAATCCCCAGCGTACTCGCACAAAACAGCATAGAACAGCATAGCACAGAGCCGCATAGCACAATACAGCACATTAGCACAGAGTAGTACACCACACCAACAAATGTATAAACTGTCTACAACTGCTTTTGCTGGTACCATATTTTTCTGGGCTTGCTCATCATTGTGTCAATCCATAGTCAATCTCTGATAGTTGTACCAACAACGATATCCAAATATCGTCATTGGTATGGTATTTCTCTATAATTTATGGTATTTGGATATTTATTGTATGTTGAGTAGTTCTTTATAATAGATAAAATGATTCGAATGTGTGATGGTCTCGGTGTTATTACCCGATTGGGATATCCGCTATGAGGTTGTAGATACGATGAATGAGTTTTGTGATGATTTTTTTATGTGCAAAAACTTCGATCGAGTGCAAAAATGAGTGTATTTGATTGGATAATAAAAAATTGCGAGCTTCTTGAATGAGGAATATCTGCGCAAAGAGAAAGGTAGAGTGGTATATTGTAATACAAAGATGTCTCGGAAAATGATGAATAATACTGCTG
>NW_026055392.1:0-7921 GCF_023343755.2 Lodderomyces oxycetoniae | reverse complement strand
TAATTGAGGTGTATATATAGTAGTAGTGGTCTATGTACCGCAAGTGGATGTATTGGTATGGTGTATAATTTCGTCTCTTGTGAACTATAAATTGCTCTGTACCGCTGTCGCCGCCGCTGTTGGTAATAGTTGTGCTGGTGCCCCCTGCCCTTTATGAAATTTTAAGGCTTTTTGTTTTATCCAAACGACACACTCTGATTTTTCACATTTAACTGGGGTGTAAATTGAAAGATTTCTCAATAATACCTTGAGACCCATAAACAACTCTTTACAAAACTAGATTGACCATTTGTTGGAGCTCACTACTTGCCTCTCTTTCCCCCCCTCTCCCACCACAATGAGCCATTCTCAAATTACAAACGCAAACAATTATTCTCTTCGAGATACCCTACTATTATCACAACTTCTTTATATCAATAACATCAAGGATCAACAAGACCTAGAAAAAATAGAGCTGAGCTTACTACAAGATATCCTTCAAAAATGGAAAACTCACATCTCTACTCAACTAGAACACAAAACTATCAAAGTGAATACTCTAAATCAATTGAAAGACTTGTACAAGAATTTTTTGAAAAAGTATCAAGTTGACAATACAGAGAGTTTGGCTAATGAAGTTTACTATAAGCGGATAAATGAATTGGAAGAGATCATAACGGAAAAGAAAAAGGCGTTTCGAGCGGTTCTAACTGAAAATCAAAACTAACGATGGTTACATTCGCAGTACCGCTAATTCTATTTGATTCGCACTGACTGCATTTAGCGGTGTTGGTTGCGAGATGTCTGTACCGCGACAACCAACAAACTGTTGGTTCCATTTGGTTCCATTTGATTTGGTTTGGTGGGGTTTTTTTTTGTTTTTTTTTTTTCAATGAGAAGAAAAAGATTTCATCTATACCTTGCTTGTATATATATTGGTTTACCACTAGAGACAAAAGGCATGGGAAAGAAGAGGAAATCAAGTTCTGCTGGTGCGGCACAAGCATTAGAGTCTTCTGTGGCACCTATACTAGAGATCAATTACACTGAACCTTTATTCACAGTAGCAGCACATCCATCCAAACCTATACTCATCTCAGGTTTAGCTACAGGGCATCTCTATTGTAATTCATATGATGGTGAAAAATTACAAGAGATTGAGCAAACTAATAGGGCGAAACAGGTAAAGTTACAGAAACAAGCTTATTCCAGCGGGAAAGCTTCTCATGTAGTTAATAAATCAGTATCACAACTGAAGACTAAATGGTGGACGACAATTGAAAATAATACAGATATTGCCAATGATGGCATAGAGGTAAAGACAAACTGGAAAACGAAAAGACATAAAGGGTCATGTCGACATGCGATTTTTGATCCAAGAGTGGATAAACTTGGTGAATTTGTATATACCTGTGGTACCGATAATATCATCAAGAAAGCTGCAACAGAAACGGGAAAAGTATTAAGCAAAGTTGAAGTTGTTGCAGATTATTACAGTGAGAAGGACAGACTAACCAAATTGTGCCATTCTGCAACCCATCCTTTCCTATTGTCAGGGACTGAAGATGGTCATATATTGGTTTACGATTCTACGAATCTTGCTTTGAACAAACTCAAATTCAAAGTAGAACAAGCACACGATGATTCTATCAATCACATAATGAGCATGCCTGCTGTATCTCCATACCATTACCTCACTTTGGGCTCAACAACACTCTCTCATTTGGATATACGAAAAGGTATAATCACCCAATCAGATGATCAAGAAGATGAGCTTTTATCGATGTCGTATACGACAAGTGAGCTTTGCGATAACAAAAACGATACAGTGTTGGTGAGTCATGGAGAAGGTTTGATAACCATTTGGAAAAACTCCAAGAATAAGCTAATGGATCAGTTATCAAGAATAAAAGTTAATAAAACCGCTTCTATAGATGCCATTGTACCAACGATGAATACTGATAACGAGGAAATGGCAAATTCTGTATGGTGTGGGGATAGTGAGGGTTTTTTGCACCGTGTTAATTACCAAAGGGGGAAAGTCGTTGAAACTAGAGTTCATTCTTCAGGTCATGGCAAATTGAGTGGAGTTGATGAAGTGGGAATCTTGGATATCGATTATGATTATCGATTGGTTTCTGCTGGGTTGGAGAGCTTGAAGATATGGTCGAATAGAAAGGGGTCGGAGGATGACATTGACAGTGATGGAGAAGACACCGAGGAAAGTGGTGAAGAAGACACTGGGAAAAGTGATGAAGAAGACAGTCGGGAAAGTGGTGAAGAAGACACCGAGAAAAGTGATGAAGAAGACAGTCGGGAAAGTGACAAAGACAATGATTCCGGCTCGGAGTCAAACTCAAGTGAAATCGATGGAGAGGATGACAAGGCAAATCTCCAGGAAAATTCACCGTCTTTAATCAAGAAGCACAATATCTCCAAATATGGACTTGAAGAACCAGTTTCAAAAAGGCCCAAAATTAAACAAAAAAAACTTTCAGCAAAGCAATTAAGAAACATGCAAAAACATGAACACGGAATAAGGAAATTCGAAGGACTCTAGCTTTCCATTTCCGCCGGTTTTGCCATGGCCTTTTATAGAAATACTTATGCTAAAATACAAACGGATTTGTTCATCCAAAAGAGCTCTCTGTATGAATTTTTCAATTTTTCATTTTTTTTTTTTTTTTTCCATTTTTTTTTTTTCCGTTCTTATCGGGCGGCTCTTTTGGGCATCAGAGAAATTGATTGATATATTTACATTGTATCAAGTCGTATGGTGAAAGATCGACGCGCAAGCCCCTACGCCGACCGAACGTCCCTTGATTGTAGTTTCTGTAACTTAGCAGCATTGAGAGATGGAGAATGTGTTTACAGTAGATGGAGTGGTTTTGAATAGACGAGGGTCCTATATTTTAGGAACACTCATTTTATCACGATTTCATCTTGTATTCACATTCAATTCACCAAGGACGGCTCTGGCGATAAGCTCGACGTTGGACGCTTCACAGCAACGAAAGGAAATCTGGGTATGTTATCCTATAATTGAACGTATATCAAAAGCCCGAGGCTCTACTTGGTTGAACAATAATTTTGATAATAGTAGTAATGGTTATGGTAGTGGTAGTAGTAATAACATTGATTCAAAGCCATCTAATTCATCTGGTTCGCATAGTAGGGCTAATTCTCCCGCATTACAAATTGCGGGATTCGACAACTATAGTGCTTCTCATATAAGGTTGCAGTGTAAAGATTTCACGTATTTTTCATTTGATTTTAGAAACGATTTAATCTGCTGTGAAGTGTTTAATAAGATGAGTTTGTTAATTACAAAGAGTAAGATTGAGAATGATATCAGGCAGTTGTATGCATATTCGTATGTTCCTAATAATATAGAGCAGAACTTGCAAGTTAAAGGATGGGATTTATATGACCCGATAGAGGAATATACTCGGTTAGGGCTACTAAGACGGGATGGGCATAATAATAAGTTATTTTGGAAATTAACAAATATCAATGAAAACTATAAGTTTTGCACATCATATCCCAAAGTCATGATTGTTCCTAGCTCTATATCGGATAATGTATTACAACATGCGGGGAAGTTCAGATCCAAACAGAGGATCCCTGTTGTTGTTTATAAGCACCATGCGAACATTAATGGTAATGTGATTGCTCGTTGTGCACAGCCATTGGTTGGTTTGAATTTACAAAACAGATCCATACAAGATGAAAAGCTAATTGGCGAGATTTTCCATTCACAAGAATTGGAAAAGGCATTTATGTTGAAGAGCTGTGAAGAAGAAATATTGAATGATAATGATACAGGGTACCAAGCACAACAGCCACAAAAGAATTTACTCGTTGACTTGAGACCCGTGACCAATGCCATGGCTCAGCATGCTCTTGGAGCAGGCACTGAAAATGTCGAGAATTATAGGAATAAAAAACCGCATAAAGATGATGACCATTACAACGGCGATGGACACCAACAGGGACATAGAAACTCAAGACAAGTGGATAAAATCTTTTGTAATATAGATAATATTCATGTTATTCGGGATTCTTTGAACAAATTGACTACAGTTTTGAACAATTTGGATAAGTATCTGCCAAATTCACAAGTAAACGTATCCAATTCAAGTACAGCTACTACACCAACTACCACTACTACACCAATTACCACTACTACACCAACTACCACTACTACCACTACTACCACTACTGCATCTGCATCTTTACAACAAGCATTAAGCAAAACATACTGGTTGCACCGGCTTTCAATAATCTTACAATCTGTTGATCGGATAATCAAATCGATTCATTTGAATAATACAAATGTTGTTATCCACTGCTCTGATGGATGGGACCGTACTTCTCAAGTATCAGCATTGGCACAATTATGTCTTGATCCCTTTTACAGAACAACTAAAGGGTTTATGATTCTTATTGAAAAAGAATGGACAAGCTTTGGATTTAAGTATCGAACCAGAGCCGACCATGGTGGCTGCATTGGAGCAGTTATGAAGAAAGAACAAAAGAAATATATAGCACAACCCAATGGAAATGAATCACCACAATCACAGCAGCAGCAGCAACCGGCAGAATCTGTTTCTTCTGAGAGTATGACAATGTTGGAAAATAGGCCTCTTTCTGAACTTTCAAGTTCTGCTGCTGCTAGTGTAACTTCATTTTTCCAAAAAGCAGCAAAAGCGGCAAGGGATTTGAAAAACAGTGCTCAAAATGGATTATCCAACTATCCCGATGAAGGAACTGATTACCCAAATGACCTGTTAATAAACAAATCATCAATTTCTTTTTCTTCAACTACATATGGAGGTAGTAATGAACGATCTCCTGTTTTCCACCAATTTATTGATTGTATTTATCAAATCCATAGGCAAAAGCCAACTTATTTCGAGTTCAATACTAGATTTTTGAAAAGATTACTATACCACTATTATTCTTGCCAATACGGCACTTTTTTGTGTGACTCGGAAAAGGAAGCACAACAAGTTTATCGTATTGATAAGCTGACCGTATCTGTGTGGGACTATTTCAATTCAAGACCAAATGAGTTTAAAAATCCCGCTTATACTGTAAGGGAAAGGGGAAAGGCAGAGGTAATGGCAGAGACAAAGGCAAATACAAACACAAATGCAAAAGCAAAAGTTAAAAAAGATGACGATGATTGTGGAGGTGTTGTATTTTTCAATTCTGCTGATATGAAATGGTGGTCGGAACTATATGGGCGTAGTGACGAAGAGATGAACGGATTGTCCAACTCATTGGACCGGAAGTTTGCACAAATGGATTTGAAATAAACAAAGCCTGTATTTTTTTCTCTGTATGTGAATTTTGTGATATAATTCCTTCCTTTTTGCCTCTTCTCCCACTATTTCTAGTTTGCAATTTTTTTTTTCCTTTTTCTTTGCAAACATTATATGTCGATCTAATCTGATTAGATCAAATAGATAAAGAAGAAGTGAAGAAAAGAAAAAAAAAAAAAAAAAAAAAAAAAAAAAAAAAAAAAAAAAAAAAAAAAAAAAAAGAAACATATAAATGTATAAGATAGATCAACTGGAGATTGAGATTTTGAAAAGAAAAAAAGGAAACTTTATCTTGCCTGACCCTATAGATTGAAGAGATGCCGAGGTTAGTAAATGGTAGATGGTGCAGGTATTACTCGGCTATTGCTACGAGTGGTATACAAGGAGTCGAAGGTAGGGTTCCGTTCACCCTGTCACTCGCTTTTAATGGTGAGGCGAGATCAGGTAATCTACCAGATAATAGGTCCGTTTCCATAACTGATCCATATACGATATATCAAAACTATATTACACAGGGCATATTAGAGAAGGACTGTTCGCAAATACGCGTAATGAAGGAGTTTCAGAAATTGTACCATCGAGTACTGGACTACGTGCCACCGGAGGAAATGTCAATTAGATTAAGTCTTTTACTTAGAGAAATTGAAATGAGACAAGTTCAATTAAAAGAGTATAACCTTTCTCCACTAAAGTACTTTAGAAGATCCCCTGAAAAGACAAAAAAGTCAATGGTCAAGTATATGACAGATGAGGAAGAATTGGCCAATTTTGCATCTCCTCGGGGGCTATTAATCAATGGAGATGTTGGACTGGGGAAGTCATTATTGATGGACATTTTTGCATCATCCTTACCTTACAAATCGAAAATGCGATGGCACTACAATAACTTCATTCTTTGGGTGTTTAATGAAATGCACAAGATTCAACAGCACAGATTTAGGACGATGAATAATAATAATAATAATAATAATAATAATGGTGGCAGTGGTCGTGGTGCAAAATACACAATGGAGAATGAGTTCATATTGTATGAAGTAGCACAAAAGATGATTCAGAAAAACACCGTTTTGATGTTGGATGAATTTGTATTACCTGATATTGCTAGTGCCAATATTATTAAGATACTATTCACGTTTTTTTTCCGGTTAGGAGGTGTATTAGTTGCCACTTCTAACAAATTACCTGAGGAGTTATACTCTACTGACTTTAATAAATTGAAGTTCAAGAGTTTTGTTGGGATTTTGAACTCAAGATGTATGTCGGTTGATATGAAGTCCGGCAAGGATTATCGAACTTATTTCGCTAGTGAATCCAAACAAAAGCCGTATTTGGTTATTCGAAGGGATAATGAAAAGAATGAGCAAGAGTGGCAAGAGTTGATAAAGACAAAGGCATTGGAAATTCCGTTGGACTCACCAATGATGCAGCAATCTTTGGCGAGTATAGGAAAACCATCAAAAATAATAGTTTACAATAGGACGACTAAGATTCCGTTAACTTTCCAAAATAATTCTATATGTTATCTTGATTTTGAGGATATTTGTCAAGGATTAACTTCATCTTCAGACTATATAACAATTGCATCAACATACAAAATTATTATTTTGGATAATGTGCCAATCATGACCACAAAAAAGAAGAATGAAGCAAGGAGATTCATAACCCTTATTGATGCAATCTATGAAGCCAAATGCCAGTTTTTTATGAGATCACAAGTTGGTATTGATTACTTGTTTTTCCCCGATGCATTAAACACCACTGATGTTAAGTTCATGGAGTATTTAAAAATCCATTTGAAAAGTGAGGGAAATAAAGACCAATTAGAAGTGCAAGATGAAGAAATGTTTGCAAAGACATCGATTGCCATGATGAATCCATATAGACCAAACATAGCTTCTTATGATCTGGAGAGCACTGAATCTTATAGTGAAGAGAAAAGTATTAGAAAAGGTGATTTCACAACCCCCGCCAGTAATTATTCCAATATCAAGGTGTTTACAGGAGACGACGAAAAGTTTGCATTCAAAAGGGCAGTGTCTAGAATAAAGGAGATGGTTGGTTCTGATTTATGGAGAAAGCATAATCGGTGGGTTCCGGTTGACGAGTCAATGAGGCCATGGGAGAACGTAGCAGTAGAGACAAGTAAAGGAAAAGCAAGCGATACAACCACTGAAACGAGCTTGGACACATTGTTGAGAGAAAAATCAATCAAGGAAATCACTCAAGAACTCAGTCAAGCGTTGCCACGACAGTACTCTGAAAATGAAAATATACCATTTCGTTTGTTCAATGCTAGAATTGCCCCGATTTTCTACAATTTACTGCACTTTTGGGCAATGGGGCCATGGACAAATGAGCAGGGTAAGAGACTAAAGGACGCTATTAGTAAAAGCTGGATTAGATCTAGTATCCGAAACGACAAGCCATAAGAATAGACCAAGTAGTGCCACAAGAATAGAGCAAGTAGAGCACTAGTCAGTGCTGCTTCCCCCTCCCTATTTTGTTGCCCCTTTTAGCCCCTTTTTGAGATTGTTTTGTTTTTTTGTTTTTCAATTCATTTAGTTTTTCAACTTTATAGATTCTGTCTTATAAAGAGGAAGCCAGGTTTGTTTATC
>NW_026055393.1:0-8547 GCF_023343755.2 Lodderomyces oxycetoniae | reverse complement strand
TTTTACCTTTTTATACCTGACGGTATTTGGATTATTTTTTACCTTTTTATACCTGACGGTATTTGGATTATTTTTTACCTTTTTATACCTGACGGTATTTGGATTATTTTTTACCTTTTTATACCTGACGGTATTTGGATTATTTTTTACCTTTTTATACCTGACGGTATTTGGATTATTTTTTACCTTTTTATACCTGACGGTATTTGGATTATTTTTTACCTTTTTATACCTGGCGGTATTTGGATTTTTCTTTTTTGCCTATTTTTGTTACTTTACACAAAATGGACAAGAAAAAGATGCATTTGCCACATAACCCAAAGAAGTCAAAAAATCTGCAAAGTAAATCCCGTTAAGAGGGTGGTGGTGAGAAGTTAAACCCCTCCCAAAGAGAAATATATGGAAACATGCAATAGTCTACTTATCAATAACTATACCAATCCTAAACCATTATCAGCAACTCATAGTATCAACTCATCCAATTCAAAATCACTTAACGCATCCAAACAATACTTTATATCCCTATACTGCTTACTACTTGGTTTCCAGTCTCGAAATTGTTCCAATATGCAATTTAATCTACTAAAAGTGTCTATATGTTTATAAGTTATGAAATCTTGGAATATGGATCGAATAGACCAAGGGAGAATGTTTTGAAAGTTCAACTGAATGTCGTACTGTTGAAGATAGTGTTGTTGCTGTTGTTGTTGTTGTTGTTGTTGTTGTTGTTGTTGCTGTCGCTGCTGCTGCTGTTGTTGTTGTTGTGTAGGTGAAGAAAGGATTGAACTCACTGATGTTGTTGATGCTGAAGGAGACACCGATGCTGAAGATGGCTGGTGGCTAAAGTTTGATTTCGAGTACCGGATCTTCAAATCTCGCATGTGAGTGAGATTTGTCGATTTTAATGCAAAATTGAGTGCTTCGGTATATACTTGATCTTGTTCGAAAATCATTGCTCGTGGTGATTTACCTGGGGGGTCTAGTTTATCACCTAGCTCTTTAATGATATTGTATTCATCTTCTTGACCAAGGTTTTTCATCATGCAAATCATATTGAAACTTTGTGAAATAAACGATGGAACGCCAGGAGTGGCGTCAGTTCCATTGTACATGTTGCGATGGATATTAGGATGATTGTACTGCAATCCCCAACTGGAATAAAGTGGTATAAATGAACAATCATTTAAACTGCTTGTCAAGATAAACTTTACATTCCTTGATATAAGGTACTTCATTGAATGGTCCAACTGCTTGGATAACAAGCTATCTCTTTTATCTAATTCGAAAACTTCTCGAACTATCTCATTCTCAGTTTGGGTGTATGCTCGATAAACAATCTTATAGTAATGCGATGGCATAGGACCAAGAAAACTGCCCAGCATGCTCAAAATTGCAATCTTTCTATTATGGTGCTTCAAATGATAATTTGTTTGCAACAATCTAGCAAGAATATTCACAGCAATAGGAACTGAGGTTGAATAACTTACAAAAAAGATGAAATCACTTTGTTCCAAGTCACTTTTCCAATTGTTAAGTAAATGCACAGATTTATCAATGCGATCATTCATCTTGCCCTGTCCGTCAATTGCTATTGTCTTTATACTATAATCTAATGATTCAAATTCAAAAGAGTTTTCCAAAATCCACTTTTCAACTGCTTTTGCTGCTTTCTTCACATAGTCTATTGAGGTTCCCGTATACTCACCAATTAGTGCCCGCACCATCTTGGTAGGTAAAAAGTTATGAACGCCGATAATGGTGATTTTTTGAATCTTTTTGATCAATTGATGCAAATCATTTGGTTTTTTTCTATACAAGTGACCTTCTGTCTTTATGCCGCAAATTACATCTTTTGATATAATCCGGAGCTTGGTTTTCAAAGTCGCTTGTCGATAATTCTCTTGAACCGTAGGTGTAACTAAATTTCTACATAGTGTTGGCGAGTTGTCGTTTTCCAATGATGTAGTATTAGTTGTTGATGTTGTTATGCTTGGTACCGTTTGAATAGCTTGCTTTTTCAATGATTTTTCAAAAATCTCATTTGATGATACTGGCCTATTCTTGCGGAAATGGATCTGTACGGGATTATGTTCGCTTACTGTTCCATACACTGCTAATTCGAAATTCTTAAACCCATCGGTACTGGCATAAACATAATGACACTCATCCTTAGCTCCTACAATAGCGAGTTTTGATGATCTGTAAGCCTCACTAGAATCATCGTCTTCATTGGTTTCGCTGAGGTATGCAGCTGATTGGAAAAAGCTGGGAATTAGCCAACTAAACCAAGATGATGACTGCTGGGGTTGCGAAAAGGAGCATTCAGACATTGTACTTTCCTTCGGTGATGCCTGTCGTTCGACTAGTGACTGTGAATGTTGTAAAGGCGGTGGATCTTCCCTTAGTAAAGGTATTTCGTCCAAGTTTAATTTGGGTAAAGAATTTGGGAATAAAATTGATGTATAATAGGAATACCACCTTCTTGTTGAATCAGTTTCTGCAGTTTCTGCAGTATTCATCGCGCTGGACTTATCTTGGACCGGCTCATTGTCCAAGGAAGCAATTGCCGAACCGTTTTCGGGCATTTCAACATTATCAGGCAAAGTAGTAGCGAGATTTCGCCGATAGCCAGACCATGAAAATAGGGAAAAGGAATTGCTCAGCACTGCGTTTCTCGTAGCAGCAACAGCACCTGAAGAATTGCCCAGCACTGCATTTCTCGTAGCAGCAACAGCACCTGTAGCAACAGCACCTGTAGCAACAGCACCTGAGGAATTGCTCAGCATTGCGTTTCCCGTAGCAGCAGTACCTGTAGCAGCAGCACCCATACCAGAAGACCCTGAAACTCCAGAACTCTTTGCTCTCAAAACCAAATCTCTAACTGCATTATTATGAAATTGTTGACCTTGCTGATCAACAATATTGGAATTCTCCTGCTTCGCTGGATCTTGATCTTCACCATTATACGTAAACATACTCTTACCGTCTTACCGTCTACCCACAATAACCGTTACCCTTAGAACTGCTCAATCGTGGCAACTAGAAGAAGAATCCTTGGATAAATGATATGGTTAAAATTAGCCGCTGATCAAAATCTTTTCATCTTTTTTTTATATGAGCCGTTTAATTTCCGTTATCAGTGAACTCTTGAATGGTTTAAGAGATGAGTATACCGGGGGAAAGGGTTGGTGCTAGAGGAGAGGTTGAGGTTGAGAAGGTGAGTTCGACTGCTTGGGCAAATGAGGTGTTGAAAAGTTTGGCAATTAGAGATGAAGTAGAGAAGAAAGATTTACAATATTTCCAGGCTTTTGATCAATTATGTGAAAGAATAAAAGGATTACAGGAAGAAGCTGCTGCCGCTGCTGCTGCTGCTGCTGCTACACCTTTGTCATCTTTAGTTACATCCAAGACTTCAAAGCTGCAACAACAAATTGAGAGTGGGATCATTTTCAAGCAAAATCAGCAGTTGACTTTGGAAAATAATGATTTGATCACCAACTTGAATTCGGTTACTCTCAAGAATGAAAGGTTGGAAATGATTTTGAATGAAAAGAATAAGCTGATAAAGAGTCTCCAAAGGTTGAATGCTCAATTAAAACAGAAAA
This sequence comes from Lodderomyces oxycetoniae, assembly GCF_023343755.2. Lineage (NCBI taxonomy): Eukaryota > Fungi > Ascomycota > Pichiomycetes > Serinales > Debaryomycetaceae > Lodderomyces > Lodderomyces oxycetoniae. The sequence goes on along the minus strand of NW_026055393.1, from coordinate 4,942 downwards.
CTGAGTCCTTGAGCTTAGAAATTAAAGAAAAGAATAAGACTATTGAATTTGTAAATGATGAATTATTAACATATCAAATGCAGAATAATGTCCTAAGAGCCCACTATCAACACTATCGAGCAGAGCGAGATAGTGGGGCACACTGATAGACACTATCGACTATCGAGCGAAGCGAGATAGTAGAGCACACTGACTAGCTGCAACCGACACCGACTAGCTTACTTCAATACTATCGAGCGAAGCGAGATAGCAGAGCACACTGACTAGCTGCCACTTACGATCATGGCTCCTTACTTCGTCATGGCTCCTTACGGTCATGGCTCCTTATGGTCATGGCTCCTTATGGTCATGGCTCATTATTTTGTCATGGCTCCTTACGGTCATGGATCCTTATGGTCATGGCTCCTTATTTGGCCATGGCTCATTATTTTGTCATGGCTCCTTATGGTCATGGCTCCTTATTTTGTCATGGTTCCTTATGATCATGGCTCCTTATTTGGTCATGGCTCCTTATTTGGTCATGGCTCATTATTTGGTCATGGCTCCTTATTTGGTCATGGCTCATTATTTGGTCATGGCTCCTTATTTGGTCATGGCTCATTATTTGGTCATGGCTCCTTATTTGGTCATGGCTCATTATTTGGTCATGGCTCCTTATTTGGTCATGGCTCATTATTTGGTCATGGCTCCTTATGATCATGGCTCATTATTTTGTCATGGCTCCTTTTGTATTGTTACTTTAAAATTACTGCCAATCTCAACCACGCATGCACCACTACCGATTTCAAACCTCTCAATCAACAAAATAAAAGCACCAGGGTACTCAAATCTTTGATCGATATATAATCCATACAAGGTATCACTACTAAAGTCCTTATTTATTTGTATCGGCTGTTTTGTTACTGCGTTGAATATCGACGCCCTCATTGCTGGTCGATAATTTGTTTGTCGCTCAACTAAAACAGCTTTGGTGTCTTGACTATTTTGATGAAGAATCTTGAAAGTAACAAGCGTGTTTCTAGTCTCAGTTGTGATGTACAATTTAAATCTATTTTGATTATTCCAGGGAACTATTCTGGTATGTGAATACAAGCCAATACTATTGGGAACTTTTTCAACTTCAACTTGGGTTGATGAGTTTATGAAAAAGGTGAATTTACCCAAACTATGGTGATATGTAGATACAATTAACTTGTAATGACCCGGTTGCAAATCCAACGATGCCAATTGGTAATTTAAGTTGTAATTTTCATTAAGGAGCAGGTCTGTTTTAACAAATTTGCGAATTCGTTTCCCCTTTTGAGAAGCTTGAGAATGGAGTAGATGAAAATTGACTATTGTCGCTTCATCTCCATATAAACATAGAGTTACCAGTGTTGGCTTGGTCACGATAATGTCATATTGCGGATTATTGAGAAAACTCGACATTGTCCACTCCCCTCCATTAGTATCCACGGTCCATTCTCCTTCAATGCGTTTATTAAAACTGTGCTTATATCGCAGTCGGCTCAAGGGAAACCCAAAAGAGGTCAAGGAAAACATTGCGGTTGTATTACACCATACAACTATTGTATAACTCCCCGGCTTCAACTTAATAAGATGAAGTCTATTGTTGGATTCAAATAAATTGTGTTCGTGATCATTGGGCGAAAGAATCCTATCACCTGTAGACTCAAACACGGTGGCTTTTGTCCAGTAATTCATATCTTGTGATAAATGGCGCTCTAATAATAGCCAGCATTCCTTATCACATTTAACGGTAAACTGAGGTAGATCCAACATGAGCTTTTTGTTTGAGTATATAAAATTCTCGGTATAGCTTGGCACATTTTCTTTAGGTTTCCAGTTGATATATAGATACTTGAACTGGGCAAAATCCTCTGTTTTAACAAATCTATTCGCAGCCAGATTTCCACAAAGCCATGGATTTTTCAAGGTGATTGAAATCGATGGCTTTTGGTTTTCAAATTCTTCAATCATATAGTCATGTTCGCTGATTAGATTTAGCTGTGTGCTAAGCTTATCGCTCATACTTCCAGTTCCAATACCCAATGCCACTTGACCGTTCATTTTCAATGGCCATAATTCCATCAATAGAGATGGCAATTGACCTTGTTTTAGCTTGACTATTTCTGGAAGCCAACCGCTCAATATGTATGTATCATTAGCCATATTGGATCCACTTGGCAAATACCCCGATCCAGCAATTTTCAAATATGCCTTTTCGATTAATGCTGGCCAAAACAAAGTTTCGTCTGCAAATGACTTTATTGTCAAATTCCTTTGCGAATGATGAATTAATGGTAATCTGTTATCGATGGTAACCTTACGTTTACATCCATTGAAGTAAAGCGAAACATAATACATGTTAGACTTTTGGTTTGGAGAAATAATCTGTAGCATTTGCACCTTTTGGTCCACCAATGATAGGAATGATGATACAAATGAGCAATCTTGTAGTAGATCCTGATAGAGAGCAGATAAGATTGACGGGTCTGCACTCCAGTTGGTCATTTCAAGCGGCTCGAAGCGGCAGATATCTTGGGTAACGCTTGGCAACCTTGCCAATAAAAGTTGGTCAGCAGTATCAGCAGTATTAGCGGTATTAGCAGTATTAGCGGTATTAGCACCATCAGCACCAGCACCATTACCACCAGCACCATTACCACCAGCACCATTACCACCAGCACCATTACCACCAGCACCATTACCACCAGCACCATTACCACCAGCACCATTACCACCAGCACCATTACCACCAGCAGCATAGTTATTGATAAAGATTGCGTTTGTCGAGTCGTATGAACCAAGTTTAATCACCGGGTAACAGTACCACTCGCATTGACATTCACTATCAACCAATTTGGACGAAAGCCAAAGTAGTTTCTCTGAAGTTGATTTCGAGGTTTCCCTTTTCTTCAACTCATTGTAGTACTCGAGTGCAAACACCGAAAGTGTTTTAATAATCTTGTCCTTACCTTGTTGTTGTTGCGGCACCTCTGCTCTTGCCGCCGCCGCTGCTGCTGCTAGGTAATTCAATACCTTGATTGCAGATACTACCTCATTTTTAGCTTGTTCCGGCTTATCTATTGCTCTATAAACATGGCTCTTTTCAATATGCTTGATAAATTGAAGCAATGACATTTAACGGTTTTGAAAAAAAGAAATAGCCGCTGTATTCCTGTTTGGGATTTTGTATCTTTTCCTTCTGGCAATCAGACCCGTGTTACTTGGATGGGGGGAGGGGGAGGGGGCAGCAGATGAGAGACTTGCTCAAATAGAGGAGGCCTACTGGGATGGAGAAGACACAGTATCGTTACTACTAAGTAGTTGTTACAAAGTGACTCTATAGACGAAACCACTTATCTTGTATGTATAGTTCATCAACTATATAAAAGTAATTGAGTCTAAATCGAGTCTCTCTCTCATTGGGCCGCCCTAATTTAGAGATGAGATGAGATAAACATATTTTTTAGGTAGGTAATAGATGACTTAGTATAAACCGCTACCTTGTAAGATCTAACCTCGACACTATCGACACTATCGACACTATCGAGCAGAGCGAGATAGTGGAGCACACTTGCTTCATTTACTTCATTTATTTCATTTACTTCATTTACTCATTTGCTTCATTTACTCATTTGCTTCATTTACTCATTTGCTTCATTTACTCATTTGCTTCATTTGCTTCAAGTATATTTGCAAGTGCTCTACTATCTCGCTTCGCTCGATAGTGGCATCCGGGTTCATTACAATAGAGGCTTACTTGTTTACTTTATCCATTAATACCCAGACCAATCTCTATACATCAACCATCTTTGCGCTAGCATTTTGGTGTGGTGCTACCAATATGCTACCAAATTGTGTTCCAAAGTTAACCAAGTGGTATTGTGCATAACCACTATCAATGCCAAATTGCAAAATTGGTAACTAACAAGGTAGTGGTGGCGGTTTGAAAATCATATAAAAGAGTCAATATTTCTAATGTAATCTAATCCAACACTATCGAGCGACAATATCAAGTGGCACTATCGAGCGACAATATCAAGTGGCACTATCGAGCGACACTATCGAGTGACTGCCACCAACACTATCGACACTATCTAGCAACACTTTATCTATGGCTGGAGAGCTATGCCTTTACGGCGTCTCTGCATGAGCTACAGCGAGAGACAGACACATAAGCTACAGAGCGAGAGGGTGAACATGAGCTACTTTAAGGAGTCTCCCGAGCTATCCCGAGAGAGTGCCCCACCTGAGCAAATTCATGTGTCACGTGAGCTAATAATATATCACGTGAGCTACTTTAACCAATCATGAGAGAGTGTGTTTTTAATAATAGCCAATCATAAAAGATCTCCGAGAGAGTCATCGTGAGTCATCGTGAGTCATCTTTGAGGAGTCACCTTAAGCTCCGAAAGACCCCACCTACTGAGACGCACCTACTGAGACCCCACCTACTGAGACCCCACCTAATGAGACACACTATGCTACCAAGACGCACCTCAGCAGCTACACCACTATCTCGCTCTGCTCGATAGTTAGTGCTGCTCGATAGTTAGTATTGCTCGATAGTTAGTACTGCTCGATAGTTAGTGCTGCTCCACTATCTCGCTTCGCACGATAGTGTTGCTCGGACGAGACATTTCCGTCACCCCTTCACCAACCCACATGGACAAATACCAACCGAGAATAAAAAAAAGCTGGCTTTTCATGTAAAAATAACAAGGTTACACCGAGGTGACATTAACATACATTGATTCTTGGAAAACATCTGATTACTTCAAAAATGAAAATCCTCAGATGGTTTTTTTTCCATTATTGAATAATACTTCAACCATTTGTTTTTGTTTTTTGCTCTTTGTTTTAGATTTCATCTATACTTGGTCTTGCATTCGCAATCACAAACTGGCAAACCCCCCCTCCCCCCCCCCCCCCCCCC
>NW_026055394.1:0-18008 GCF_023343755.2 Lodderomyces oxycetoniae | reverse complement strand
GAAGTGGAGTAGGTATAGTGGGAGCTTTAGAGCAGCACTAGCGACACTATCGAGCACGACACTATCGAGCAGAGCGAGATAGTGGAGCAACTCTGCTCACTGACACTATCGAGCACGACACTATCGAGCACGACACTATCGAGCAGAGCGAGATAGTGGAGCAGCACCAAACCACTCCGCTCACCTCCCCTATCGAGCACGACACTATCGAGCAGAGCGAGATAGTGGAGCAGCACTTGACCGAGACTATCGACACTAAAGGGCAGAGCTAGATGACACTATGAAGCACAGCCAGATGACAGTATTGAGCAGAGAGAGATGACAGTATTGAGCAGAGACTATCAACACTACCGAGCGGAGAGTGATGACACTATCTCGCTCCGCTCGATAGTGGAGAGAGACTAGGAGCAGAGCGAGATATTTCTAAAACAAGCTAGTTAGTGGTGCAAGCTAGTTAGTGAAGTTAGTGACTATTTAGTGGAGGTAGAAGTGTTGGTGGCTATGCCACCTGCACTACTTGCTTCTCCCAGTAGTGGACTTCTTGACAGCCTGTTGCAACACTAGAGAAACTAGATAGTGTTGCTGGTAGGTGTGCTATTCAAGTAGAGCCAATATCTCCGGAGCAACCTTTACCAGCTTTTCCTTTCTTCTTCTATTCGAGACCCTGTAGAAACGCTAAACACTATCGAGCAGAGCCAGATAGTGTTGTAATTGGCTAGTTAGTATAATAGAAAGAGTAGAACACGACGCGACACTCTCGAGCGAAGCGAGATAGTGGAGCAGTATTTAGTAGCAACACTATCGAGCGAGATAGTGGAGCAGTATTTAGTAGCAACACTATCGAGCGAGATAGTGGAGCAGTACTTAGTAGCAACACTAACTAGCAGCGAGTAGTGTCAATACTGTTCATGGAGCTAGTGTTTCCACTATCTCGCTCTGCTCGATAGTGTCGATAGTGGATCCAAACATACCAGTTCTGTATCTGCAATTTCAGAAGATTTGTAGATTCAGTTAATCTTTGTAGTGATAATTTATCCAAGTAAGGAGCCTTTGAATGATCCTCAAACCAAGTCTCCAATACCCTCAAGCTCATTTTCAGGAGCCGTTTATTTGTCTTATCGTCTGTATCTGAATCATCGTAGATGTCACAAGGGGTGGTTGCCATCCGTTCCGACATGATATAATGGAGGAGCTGTGCCGAGCGGCCAAGGAGGGAGAGTAGTTCCGACTCGTCTGGAGACAAGGGTTTCAGCGTGATCACCTTTACGTTGTTTGTTATGTCGAGGACAGAGTCATTGATGACATCGTAGTTGACTATAGTGCAAGTGCACAGTTCAACAACATACTCCAAAACCTTTTCTATAGCGGTCCACAATTGGTCAATGTAGTTCATATTAAAGAGAAATGGATATTCTTTTTATAGAGCTAGAGTTTTAGTTTTTTCTTTTCTTATAGAGCTAGAGTTTTATTTTTCTTTTATTTTTTATACAAATATATATCTTCTATTGTGCCCGCAGCCACGTGCACACTCATTTGCTCTAGCGGCTTAGGCTCTGCCTGTGCCACCACGCCCATCGCATCCAAAAGCCATTCTACAAAATGGAGTTTTGCGGTAGGCGATTTGAGGTAAGTATTGTAGAAATGGGCGTATTGGCGCCAGGTATTCTGGTTGGGCTCTTTTGCCCAGAGCGCGGCTAATTTGCGCGAAAGTTCTCGCTGGTATTGGGTATTTGTCACGGCTCTGCTGTAGAATGACCGGAACGCAATAAACGAGTTGATTGGTTTGAGTTTTTTGATTTTATATTGTTTGGGTGTGGGCAACCATTGTAGTAAGCTATATATACTATATTCGCAAACAAGTGCAGCTAGCTCTTCGTTGGGCGGGGGGATGGGGGGGAGCGTGGATGCTCTGAAAATATCTTGTTTTCCTTTACCGCGCGTGCGTCTCAACAGCTTTCCAAGCTTGATCATGGATGTGTAATCTTTGTAAGAGGTCATTAGGGGGAGAAGGGGGAGGAGGAGTAAGGAGGAGGAGGAGGAGTAAGGAGTATGGAGGATGAGTGTTTACTGACGAGAATATGGAGGATGCTCTATTCTTATATTAGATGGTTATGAGACATGGTATGTTTCATAATTAGTATAGTATTCCCTGAGAGATGAATTGGAAGTGGTCATATAGTCTTGTGTAGAGGCTATTATAGCTTTTAGCTATGAGTGCGTCTACTGTCGTGTCTATCTGCAGTACGTCTAGTCTTTGCCAGAGCAGCGATTGTGCTGCCGGGTTGATGAGTGCGATGAAGGGGACTAGTTTATGTTTTTCCAAGGCCAAGATTCTGAATAGGGAGGTGCATGTTGATTTGAAGAGTGTGTAGTAAGGGGAAGAAGGTCCCCCCATTATATCGATGTACTCCTGTGTGAGTTTAAACGGCGCTGCCTCGAACCCTATATTTGAGCCTGGCGAGTTGCCCAAGATAAAGCCAAAGTCGATATGGATGATATGTCCCTGAGAGTCGATCAAGATATTGCCATTGTGTCTGTCTTTGATCTGGAGGATGTAGCAGATGATGGAGTAAGAGGCCAAGCTGACTGCGAAGTTGTGTTTGCTTTTGGCGGGGAGGTGGGTGTAGTAGTTTGTAAGAGAAGTTTTCTTCTTGATGGCATGGATGGAGACGCCGTCGATAGTCTCCACGAGGCCTGCGTTTGCACTGATGACAAGGATGCGCATTCTGCATGTCCAGTAGACGGCCTGGTGCGAGCGCCAGATCGACGAAATGACTGAAATGAGCTGTGACGCAAACGCCTCTTGGGGGATATCGGACCCGTTCTTTACTATAACGGAGCAGAGGTCCCAATTGGGGAGGTGGCCATACGGGGAACTCTCCCTCAACCTCTTCTTCTTGAGCCCAAAGGGCTCAAAAAAGAAAGCAGAAGAAGTGGAGGGGGCAGTCAGTGTTTTCTTTATTGGAATCAAGTCTGTGACATCCGATTCTATGTCCTTTCCGTCCAAGTCGAACTCGTCGCGGAGGTACTCCATCACTATGAGGTACGGCACACGTTCTGCGGAGCTGAGGAGGGTGGCCTCTGCCACCACGATATTGAGGATCTTGTTGTATTTCAGGAGCAGCAGCGGGAGAAGAAGGGGGATATCGATGTCTGCAGGGAGCGACGTGTTTAAGCGGGAGAGCTCGGCCGAAAGGGCCGTGTCTCTGAGATGTTTGGGGAGAAGCCCGAGTCTGAATGAGATGGTCTGGAGGGAGATCATAAACGTGGTTTCTCGGGAGTAATAGGACGAAACACCCAGCACACTAACACCCCCAGCACCTATACCCCCCTGCTGTAACCCAACAGTAACACCCCCAGCACCAATACCCCCCTGCTCTAACCCAACACCTATACTTCCTACCCCGTTGCTTCCTACCCCGTTGCTTCCTACCTTTTTGTTTATTCCCATTTCCCCCATTTTATATGTTTTAAGATCGTCAAAGGCTCTTGGGCTAGCAGTCACATGCGAGTCTACATTAAGGTCCGTCTCGCTCTTGGTCTGCCTAGGAGGGTGTCTCTCCTCCCTCTTTTTCTCTCTCTCTTTCCTCTTTATCTTCAACACGAGCGACCTTTGCTGAGTGGCCTGTGCCCTGACCATCTTTTCTGCATATGTATTGACATCCACTGCGAACGAGGCGGCGATGCCGCCCATGAGGACCAATGCCGGGTGCAAGTTTTCTCTAAACACCTGATGTCTTTTGTTGAATAGGATCTGCTGGATACTGTTGAGGAGCGAGCGCACTTGGTGGAACGCATAAGTATCCTGGTCCAACTCCGTGAGCTGCGCATGGAGTCTCCAGAACACAATGAGGCTGAAATGCGGCGACTTTGAGCAGAAGTCGAGGATGAACTCGTGAAGCGCCATCGAGTCTGTTTCGTGGGTGACGAGCAAGTGGATGTATTGGGGGATGTAGAACTCTATTTCGGGGTAGGGAAAGGTGGATAGTTTGGAAAGGAGGATATGGATGTGTCCGATGGAGGAGAAGGAGGGGAGGTGCGAGATGATCTCAAGGGGGGAGGCCAATAGGAGAAGATCAATACTCTGTGCTCCATTAGCCAGTGCTCCTTCAGGAGCACTGGCCATCTCAAACGACTCTGCTTTAGAAGCTAGTGCTCCTTCAGGAGCACTGGCCATCTCAAAAGAATCTGCTTTAGAAGCTAGTGCTCCTGAAGGAGCACTGGCCATTTCAAAAGACTCTGACTCTAAGTTTCTTGAATTACCGTCTAGGCTGTGTGCTTTGAGAGACTGTGCCGAGGGGGCACAGTCTGGGGCCTCTGTAGTGGAGGTACGTTGTTTCCTAGACATGTCCATGAAGAAGAGACCGACACTATTTGTTCTTTCACTATTGAGCGCAGCGAAATAGTGAAAAAGCGAAATAGTGGAGCATATATGTAGAGTAGTGACACTACATATATGTAGAGTAGTGACACTACATATATGTAGAGTAGTGACACTACATATATGTAGAGTAGTGACACTATTGAGGGGCACTATTGAGAGCATGAATGTAGAGGAGAGAGTAGTTAGCAGTAGAGAGTAGAGACTATTGAGCACAGCTTAATAGTCATGAGTAGAGAGTAGAGACTATTGAGCACAGCTTACTAGTCTTGAGCTGAGTCTAGTCTATATGAGTAGTGAGTAGTGAGAGACTATCTTGAGCAGTGAAGAGAGTAGTGAATAATGAGCAGTAGAAGAGGGGAGTAGAGACTAGAGAGTAGACTATCAGGCACAGCGTGATAGTCTTGAGTAGTAGAAAGAGAAAACAGAGTCCAATGGGTAGAGAGTAGAAAGAGAAAACAGAGCTTAATAGGTAGAGAGTGGAGAGAGGAGAGAGTAGTGAGTAGAGAGAGCAGTGAGTAGTGAGTGGAAAGAGAAAACAGAGTCCAATGGAGAGTGGAGAGAGGAGACGGTAGAGAGTAGACTATCTTGCTGTGTTTCATAGTTTTCAGTAGGGACTAGACTATCGAGCACAGCAGGATAGTCTTGAGTAACAACTAGTGAGTACTGCTCGATAGTCTTGAGTAGAGACTAGGGAATAGACTCTCTCGCTGTGCTCGATAGTCTTGAGTAACAACTAGTGAGTACTGCTCGATAGTCTTGAGTAGAGACTAGGGAATAGACTCTCTCGCTGTGCTCGATAGTCTTGAGTAACAACTAGTGAGTACTGCTCGATAGTCTTGAGTAGAGACTAGGGAATAGACTCTCTCGCTGTGCTCGATAGTCTTGAGTAACAACTAGTGAGTACTGCTCGATAGTCTTGAGTAGAGACTAGGGAATAGACTCTCTCGCTGTGCTCGATAGTCTTGAGTAACAACTAGTGAGTACTGCTCGATAGTCTTGAGTAGAGACTAGGGAATAGACTCTCTCGCTGTGCTCGATAGTCTTGAGTAACAACTAGTGAGTACTGCTCGATAGTCTTGAGTAGAGACTAGGGAATAGACTCTCTCGCTGTGCTCGATAGTCTTGAGTAACAACTAGTGAGTACTGCTCCACTATCTCGCTCCGCTCGATAGTGTCGCTGCTCGATAGTGTCGCTGCTCGATAGTGTCGCTGCTCGATAGTGTCGCTGCTCGATAGTCTTGAGTACTGCTCCACTATCTCGCTCCGCTCGATAGTGTCGATAGTGGTGGTGGTAGTGATTCTCATGGGGGTACACTTGGTAGCATATTTATGTTAGTGCACGTGACATGGTAGCGCCAAACACTAGACCAAAACCCAGAATCTCGAAATTTCAGCGTAAACACAAGAGCCCCAGACCTAGCATGCATATAACTCCACTATCGAGCACAGCGAGATAGTGAGCAGCACTTACCAGCTAACATATAACTCCACTATCGAGCACAGCGAGATAGTGAGCAGTTCTTACCAGCTTGTCACACCAACTAGCTTGTCACAACACTATCTCACTCTGCTCTACACTACTCTGCTCTACACTGCTCTACACTACACAGCTCTACTCTGCTCTACACTACACAGCTCTACTCTGCTCTACACTACTCTGCTCTACACTACTCTGCTCTACACTGCTCTGCTCTACACTGCTCTACACTACACTGCTCTACACTGCTCTACACTACACTGCTCTACACTACTCTGCTCTACACTGCTCTACACTACACTGCTCTACACTGCTCTACACTACTCTGCTCTACACTATCTCGCTGTGCTCGATAGTGTGCTCGATAGTGTTTAACACAGTACAATTGTATCACTTAGCTGCAACTAAGAAGTAAATCACGTGTGAGTCACGTGACATACCACAAAAGAGTTATAGTGCTGTTTCATCACATAGCTGTAAGGTGTCTCACGTGAGTATCACGTGAGACACACCCCCCCAGCTTTCCACTTGTAAACATTTATATTCATTTTTCACGTGACTAGCCCTAGGGGAAGAGCAGCGACACTATTGAGCGACACTATTGAGCGACACTATCGAGCGACACTATCTCGCTTCGCTCGATAGTGGAGCAGTACTGAAGAGGTGGGTCTGTATTTAGAAAGTCTCTTCTTGGTATCGACTAGATTTCACTTATGTCTATAAATTCGCATGGTTTTACTAAAAATAAGAGACTATTGAGCAGCGACACTATCGAGCAGCGACACTATTGAGCGGAGCGAGATAGTGGAGCAGTAAGGAGTAGAGAGAAGAGTAAACACTACCGAGCAGCGACACTATCGAGCAGCGACACTATTGAGCGGAGCGAGATAGTGGAGCAGTAAGGAGTAGAGAGAAGAATAAACACTACCGAGCACAGCGAGGTAGTGTTGAGAATAGAAAGAGAGAGAGTAGAGAGAGAGTAGAGAGAGAGTAGAGAGAGTAGAGAAGAGAGTAGAGAGTAGAGAGTAGAGAGAAGAGTAGATAGTAGAGATATAGAAGAGAGAGAGTAGAGAAGAATAGAGAGGGAGTAGAAAAGAATAGACTATCTCGCTCCGCTCGATAGTCTAGAGAGTAGAGACTAGAGTAGTCAAGAGTAGAGTAGTAAAGAGCAGTTAATAGAGACTATCTCGCTCCGCTCGATAGTCGAGAGAGTAGAGTAGAAAGTAGAGTAGAGAGAGAGTAGAGAGAGAGTAGAGAGAGTAGAGAAGAGAGTAGAGAGTAGAGAGTAGAGGAAGAGTAGAGAGAGAGTAGAGACCACTGAGTAGTAAGTAGAGACGAGTAGAGAGTAGTGAGTAGAGAGCACTAAGTAGTGAGTAGAGGGGAGTAGAGTAGAGAGAAGAGTAGTAAAAAGAGCAGAGATATGAGACTATCTCGCTGTGCTCGCTAGTCTCTCTCGCTCAGCTCGATAGTCTAGAGTAGAGTAGTAAGTCGAGACTATCTCGCTCTGCTCGATAGTCTAGTCTAGAGTAGAGTAGTAAGTCGAGACTATCTCGCTCTGCTCGATAGTCTAGTCTAGAGTAGAGTAGTAAGTCAAGACTATCTCGCTTTGCTCGCTAGTCTTGAGTCGAGACTATCTCGCTCTGCTCGCTAGTCTCTCTCGCTAGTCTCTCTCGCTAGTCTCTCTCGCTAGTCTCTCTGTAGTATCACTATATAGTATACTCTGTCCATTATAATGGCAGTGGGTAGAAGGGAGAGGAAAGCAGTAGGAAGAGAGCAGAGTCACACAGACAATGTGATCTGAGCAGAGTAGCTCAAAATGGTTGACACATCAGAACAGTGTGATCTGAGCAGTGTGTAGTGATTATTCACACACCATCACAAAGTGATGGCATGTTCAGTGAGCAGTGTGTTCAGTGAGCAGTGTGTTCAGTGAGCAGAGTAGCTCATGATTATTCACACACCATCACTTTGTGATGGCGTGTTCAGTGAGAAGAGTGGTTGGTGATTATTCACACACCATCACTTTGTGATGGCGTGTTCAGTGAGAAGAGTGGTTGGTGATTATTCACACACCATCACTTCGTGATGGTGTGTTCAGTGAGAAGAGTGTAGTGATTATTCACACACCATCACTTCGTGATGGTGTGTTCAGTGAGAAGAGTCGTTCACACACCATCACTTCGTGCTGGTGTGTTCACTCGTTCTGGTGTGTCTATACTCTGGAATCTCATACCTCCCCCCTCTCAACACCTCCTCCACCTCTCTCCCAATCTCCTCCTCTCCCCTCTCCATATCGATCCCCCACTTAAACTCATACTCCAAATCCTTTCCCCGCTGAAAGTACCGCGGCATAAACTCTACTCCATCCTCAATCCTCTTCTTCGCCAACACCCTCTGCTCCTCCTCCACCTTCATTTTCTCAGCAGTGGCGGTCTTGTGGTCTCTTGCTGCAAGTGCAGCGATCGTGGGGCCCCACAATCGATGAGAAGAAAGCGCCCCTCCATCAATAGAAACGGGGGGAAATGTCTTAATCTCCCTCACATCTAGCTCCTCAACACCCTTAAAGGATATTTTCTCATTCCATTTACCACTTATGACCATTAGCTCCTCTCCCGAGGAGCTCTTGATTGTACCCCTGATCTCGTCGTACCCCCCACTAATAAACCCCTTGGTCTTAAACTCTATCTCTGCACAGTACTTTCTACTCCTCACCTCCACCTTATCGCCTAGCTCCAATCTCATCTTGCCAAAGAGGATCCCTCTGCAGTAGACGTTTGGCTGGTTCATTGTAAACGTCTCGTTCCAGTTATGGAACGTGACCTTGCCGAGCCCCTCCATAATGGCTGCAGACGAGTTACCTAGGAAGCGCGATTTGGGGATTACTACGCCGTCGACTCGGATTTTCTCAGAAGGGTAGATGTAGAAGTAGGAGGATTTGGGCGGGTGGTGGGAGCACTGTTCGGAGACATAATAGGCGGTGGCATTAGAAGCTCTGGCAGTGCCGCAGGCAGTGCCAGAGCCAGCACTATCCTCTGCTCTACTAGCACTGGCAGTGCTTGCAATGCCAGGGCCAACACTATCCTCTGCTCTACTAGCACTGCTATGCCCTTTACTACCCCCCTTCTCTCTACTACCCCCCTGCTCTTTACCACCCCCCTTCTCTCTACTACTACTGCTATGGCCTTTACTGCTACTGCCAAAGGCAGTACCAGTAGTACCAGCACCCTTCTCTCTACTGCCACTACCTTCGGCAGTGGCAGTAGAGGCAGTAGTGTCAAGGATCCAGTAGCAAGAGTAGGTCTCCCCTAGCACCGGATTCAATGGCTTCTTCACTGCCTTCGGGGCTATATGCCACGAGGCAAGGTACCACTTGACCACCCCCACAAACCTCTTCAACTCGTCCTCTTCCCGATTCGCCACGACCAATAACTGAGGGATCTGAAAAAAGTTGGTGATCCTCTCTAGCATAGACTTTTTTTCCAAGATGAATGTAGGAAGCGTGATTTTCGTCAAGTCCATGCCAGGGCGTAATTGAGAAATGATATTCATGAGGATCGATTGTCCTTCGTGCGTGATCTCGTTGATGTCGTCGGTGTCCACCAGCCCTGAAGGGCCAGAGGCTGTGCTGGCATCGCCAGCAGAGCCGGAGGAAGGACCGGAGGAAGGGCCAGATATCTTCAACTTGCTCAACATGACACTATCGAGCGGAGCGAGATAGTGGAAAGAAACTACACTATCGAGCGGAGCGAGATAGTGGAAAGTGACTAGATATGTGACACTATCGAGCGGAGCGAGATAGTGGAAAGTAATCAGATGTGACTAGTGTGACTAGATGTGACTAGTGTGACTAGATGTGACCAGATGAGTGACTAGTCGACAGTAGATAGATCTAAGGTATTTCCACTATCGAGGGGAGCAAACTAAAATTAACACTATTGAGCACGACACTATGGAGCGGAGCGAGATAGTGGAGCACACAAAAGTACACGACACAACACGACACTATCGAGCGGAGCGAGATAGTGGAGGGAGACTCCTTTACACTACACTCACTATCTCGCTCCGCTCGATAGTGGAGAAAGACTGCTCTAACCTATACTTTTGAGCTGAGCGAGATAGTGGAGAGGTACTACTCTAACCTATACTATCTTGCTTTGCTCGATAGTGGAGAAAGACTGCTCTATATCACACTGCTATACTCTACACTACACTATACAACACTGCTCTATACTATACTTTTGAGCGGAGCGAGATAGTGGAGAAAGACTGCTCTACACTATCGACACTATCTTGCTTTGCTAGATAGTGGAGAAAGACTCCTTTACACTACAATACACTATGCTATACAACACTACTCTAACCTATACTATCTTGCTTTGCTCGATAGTGGAGAGGGACTGCTCTACACTATACTACACCATCGACACTATCTTGCTTTGCTCTACACTGCTCTCCACTGCTCTATTCAACAACACACTATCGAGCAGAGCGAGATAGTGTTTTCTGCTCTATTCTGCTCTATTCTGCTCTATTCTATTCTGCTCTATTCTGCTCTATTCTACACTATCTCGCTCTGCTCGATAGTGTTTTCTGCTCTATTCCACTCTATTCTGCTCTATTCTACACTATCTCGCTCTGCTCGATAGTGTTTCTGCTCTACACTGCTCTACTCTATTTTATTCTACACAACACTACTATATTTTACTCTGCACCACACTACTCTACACAACACTATCTCGCTCTGCTCGATAGTTTTACTCTCCACTACACTATCTCGCTCTGCTCGATAGTTTTACTACTCTCCACTACTCTACACTGCTCTAAAAACACTATCTCGCTCTGCTCGATAGTGTTTCCACTACACAACACTATTTCGCTCTGCTTGATAGTTTTACTACTCTACACTGCTCTAAAAACACTATCTCGCTCTGCTCGATAGTGTTGCTCCATAGTGTGATGGTGATGGTGGCGGAGTACACTTGGTAGCACCCTATACTACTATCACGTGACATGGTAGCGCAAAACAATATCAAAAACCCCAAAATCCCAAAATTTCACCGTAAACACAAGGAACCAACCTAGCTTGCATAGAGCGACACTATCGAGCAGAGCGAGATAGTGGAGCATACATGCACCCCTCCACACTAATGAGCAGCACTATCGATCGACACTATCGAGCGACACTATCGAGCACAGCGAGATAGTGGAGAATACCAGCTCTTCCCCCACTCCTCTCTAGCTTCTCGATAGTCTTCTCTAGCTCTTCCCTTACTCTCTAGCTTCTCGATAGTCTTCTCTTCCCCCACTCCTTTCTAGCTTCTCGATAGTGGAGTAACTTAGCTCTTTTCTATTCACTCTCTAGACTATCGAGCAGAGCGAGATAGTCTTTTCTCTCACTCCTCTGTAGTTTCTCTCTAGCTCTTCTCTACTCACTCTCTAGCTTCTCTCTAGCTTTGACACTATCGAGCAGAGCGAGATAGTGGAGTAAATTGGTTCTTCTCTACTCACTCTCTAGCTCTTCTCTCTCACTCTTCTCTAGACTATCTCGCTCTCTCTATAGTCTCTTCTCTCTACTTTATACTGCTCCACTATCTCGCTCTGCTCGATAGTGTCGCTCGATAGTGTCGCTTGATAGTGTCGCTCGATAGTGGAGCAGTGAGTTTGGTTGAAAATGATGCAGAAAGATAGTCTTGAGAGTAGAGGGACTATCGAGCGGAGCGAGATAGTCTTGAAAGTAGACAGAGAGTAGAGAGACTATCGAGCGCAGCGAGATAGTCTTGAAAGTAGACAGAGAGAGAGTAGAGTAGAAAGAAGAGCAGAGCGAGGTAGTCTAGAGATGAGCTAGAAAGAAGAGTAGATAGTCTAGAGGAGAGTAGAGAGGAGACTATCGACTATCTCGCTGTGCTCGATAGTCTAGAGAAGAGTAGAGAGAGGAGTAGACAGTACAGAGTATCAAGAAGAGTATAAAGAATAGTAGACAGAGAAGAGTAGACAGAGGAGAGTAGACTATATACTACCTCGCCCTGCTCGGTAGTCTAGATAGATAGTCTAGAGAGTAGGGAGTAGAGACTATAGACTATCTCGCTCTGCTCGATAGTCTAGAGTAGAGAGAAGAGAGTAGAGGGAAGAGAGTAAAGGAAGAGTAGAGAGGAGACTATAGACTATCTCGCTGTGCTCGATAGTCTTCTCGCTCGATAGTCTCCCAGTTGCAACACTACCTCGCTCTGCTCGGTAGTGTTGCTCGGTAGTGTCTCGGTAGTGTCTCGGTAGTGNCTCGGTAGTGTCTCGGTAGTGTTTAGTGTTTCTCGCTGAAAAAGCTTCTATCGAGCTCTGCTCGATACTCTTTACTCCATCACTACACCACTTGCACACTATCACCCTCCACATCACTACCATCTCGAGAGTACAAGAGCACACACTACGGAAACAGAGACAACACTACACTACTAAAACACTATCCAACAGAGACCACACTATCCACTAGAGTACTACTATAGGAGTACTATCCACTAGAGTACTACTACACCACTATCATCTACTAGAGTACTATACTACTATCTCGTTCCTCGATAGTAGACAGACACAACACTACTAAGTTACTTCTACTATCTCGTTCCTCGATAGTAGATACTCGATAGTAGATACTCGATAGTAGCTACTAGGGATTGTCTACTATCTCGTTCCTCGATAGTAGTAGAGCACTGCTCGTATCTACTATCTCGCTCCGCTCGATAGTAGATACTCGATGTTGGGAGTCACTCCCCCCATCTCCCTTTCCCCACCCACACCTCAAGACCTCCGGCTCAACGACCTCCTCCTCCTCCAGCTCAAACAGAGACATCTGTTTGAGCTGCTGGCAAACACGGCCAAAAGAGTCAAGGTCTTGACTCTTTTGCAGAGAATCACGGAACAGTATGTCTATAGAGTCTCCGTGACCAAAATGCCCGCGTCTCTCGCGAGAGACGCGGGCGGGAAGGTGTTTACCTTTGGCTCGTACAAGCTCGGCGTCTATGGCCCGACCTCCGATATAGACGCTCTAGTGGTTGTGCCAAGGCACATCACTAGAGAGGATTTCTTCAACACATTTAAGGAGATGGTTGAAGAGGAGATGAGTGCGATGAAGAGTGCTCTGCAAGAGCACTCTGAACAGCACTCTGAAAAGAGTATAAAGGATAGTCTGAAGAGTATAAAGGATACTCAGTGCTCTGAGGGAACCGAAGAGCACTTGGATAAGAATAGTCTTCAGAGTACCCTGAAGGGTACTCTTCAGAATGATGCAGAGCACTCTGAGAATAGTCTTCAGAGTACCCTAAAGGGTACTCTTCAGAGTGCAGAGCACTCTCATGAGAAGAGTCCTCAGGATACTCAGAGTACCCTAAAGGGTACTCTTCAGAGTGCAGAGCACTCTCATGAGAAGAGTCCTCAGGATACTCAGAGTACCCTAAAGGGTACTCTTCAGAGTGCAGAGCAACAGAGTGTCCTCCCTCCGGGAGTCCACTCTGTTGTGTGTGTCCCCGACGCATTTGTCCCTATTATAAAACTCACCCTTTATGGCATCCACATAGACATCATCCAGGCCACACTCGACCTCCCGCGCATCCCGCGCTCCCTCGCCCTAGACAACTCCATCCTCAAAAACATCCTGGAATGCGACTTGCGCGCCGTCAACGGCGCTAGAGTCACTGACCAGATCTTGGCCCTAGTGCCAAAGCCCCTAGTCTTCAAACACGCTCTTAGATTCATAAAGCTCTGGGCGAATGCCAGAGCTATATATGGGAACGTGTTTGGGTTTCCGGGGGGCGTCGCCTATGCCATGATGACTGCAAGAATCTGCCAGCTCTACCCAAACCAAATATCTTCAGTGGTGGTCCAAAAGTTTTTTGAGATCTTTAGTCAGTGGAACTGGCCGGAGCCAGTTCTATTGAAGGGCATCGAGAGCGGGCCCCTCCAGGCCCGGGTGTGGAACCCGAAACTATATGCCTCAGATAGGAACCACAGAATGCCGGTGATCACTCCGGCATACCCTTCAATGTGTGCCACTCATAATATTACAAAAAGTACTTACAGTGTCATGGTGGACGAGCTCCACAGGGCGGCCGCCCTTGGAGCGCAGTTCGATAAGATCCTAGCCCCCACCACCTTCTTTCTGGAGTACAAGTTTTTTTTATGTGTAGTGTGTTCCAGCTATACTGGACACGTCCAGTATAGGGGGTGGGTCGAGAGCAAGATTCGCGTCTTGGTGATGAAGGTGGAGGCGGTAGAGGGTGTGGTCTTGGCAAGACCATACCCCAAGGGTGTGGATAGAAAGATAACAGGAGAGAGGGGGGAGATAGAAAGGACAGTGGGGATGACGCAGCAGCGCAAGCTGCTGCTGAATAAAAAGGACCCTCTGCTCCTGAAGCAGCGCAAGCTGCTGAATAGCATTAAAGAGCCCTTGTCTCTGAAGCAGCGCAAGCTGCTGAATAGCAAGGAAGAGCTCTTGTCTCTGAAGCAACAGCTGTTGCTGTTGCTGAATAGCAAGGAGGAGACAGTGCTCCTGAAGGAGAGTACAGAGAAGGTAGAGAAGGTAGAGAGGGCAGAGCCCTCTAAACAGCTGTCGCTGTTGTTAGAGCTGGCGCTGTTGTTAGATGATGCAGGGGCAGCTCCCTCTAAACAGCTGGCGCTGTTAGAGGGCTCTGCTTCTAGCTCCAGCTCCAAACAGCTGCCGCTGTTAGAGCTTGAGCTGCTTGAGCTTACGCTCTTCTTCATCGGCCTCTCGCTCTCCCTCTCTGGGAAAACACTAGACCTCCAACAACCATGTGCAGACTTCTTTTCCATAATAAAGAGCTGGCCCGAGTACCAGGTGGGGAACCATAATATTCTTATAAAGAATGTCAAGATGAGCGAGTTGGAGGAGGAGTTGGGGGGGAGAAGGAGAAAGAGGAAACATAGCACTACATAGCCCAATAGCTCCTGAACAACGACATAGCCCTATAGCTCCTGAACAACCACAAAGTGGTTGTGAATAATCATAGCCCAAGACCTCTTCTGAACAACGACCAAAGGTCGTTGTGAATAATCACAGACCTATAGCTCCTGAACAACTACATAGCCACCTCTCCTAAACCACTTTGTCGTTGTGAATAAACATAGCCCTATTACCTAGGCTCTACGGTCTCTACAGAAGAGACTAGAGACTAGACGAGTGAAACGAGTCTAGTCGTTAGTAAAGTACTGGGAAGTGGAGAGAGTAGAGATAGTGGAGAGAGAAGAGACTAGTGAGACTAGACTCGTTTCACTCGTCTAGTCGAGAGTGAAGTAGTGGAGAGAGAAGAGAGTAGTGAGACTAGACTCGTTTCACTCGTCTAGTCGAGAGTAGAGTAGAGATAGTGTTGTAACAAGGTAGTAACACTATCGAGCACATAGAGATAGTGGTGAGAGACTACTCTCGTCTCTCTCTCTCTACTCTCTCTTATCGACTAGACGAGTGAAACGAGTCTAGTCTCTAGTCTACTCTCTCTCTCTTCTCTCTCTTATCGACTAGACTCGTTTCACTCGTCTAGTCTCTAGTCTACTCTCTCTCTCTTCTCTCTCTTATCGACTAGACTCGTTTCACTCGTCTAGTCTCTAGTCTACTCTCTCTCAACTAGACTCGTTTCACTCGTCTAGTCTCTAGTCTCTAGTCTCTAGTCTCCTCTCTCTCAACTAGACTCGTTTCACTCGTCTAGTCTCTAGTCTACTCTCTCACCACTATCTCGCCCTGCTCGATAGTGGTGGTGGTGGTGGTAGCGTTTTTTGTTTTCACGTGACATGGTAGCGCTATTTTCAAAATATCAGCGTAAGCACAAGGGTCCCCTAGCTATAACACTATCGAGCACAGACTAGACGAGTGAAACGAGTCTAGTCGATAGTAGAGTAGTGAGAAGTATAGAGAGAAGAGAGATGAGTAGTGAGACAACACTATCGAGCAGTGCTCGATAGTGGAGTGCAGAGACTAGACGAGTAAGAAACACTATCTCGCTGTGCTCGATAGTGGATAGAGACATGAGTAGTGAGATGGTCTATAGAGTGCAGTGGATACTGGAGAGAGTAGATGGTCTATAGTCTCTTCTCTACTCTCTCTCTTCTCTAGACTATCGAGCACAGTAAAATAGTCTCTCTCCCTCTTCTCTGCTCTCTCTCTTCTCTAGACTATCTCGCTCTGCTCGATAGTCTCGGCTCGCTCGTCTAGCTTCTCTCTCTTTCTGCACTATAGACTACTCTCTTTCTTCTCCTTACTATATCTCTCCTCACTAGTCTCCTTTCTATTTCTACTCTCTTCTTCTCTTTAGACTCTTTCTTCTCGGTAGTCTATATCTTTCTTTCTTCTCTAGCCCCTTTCTTCTCTAGTCTCTTTTTTATATATCTCTTTCTACTCTAGACTACTCTCTTTCTGCTCGATAGTCTCTCATTACTCTCTTTCATTACTCTGGACTAGAGAGCACAGCGAGATAGTCTATATATACTGTAGTCTCTATGTACTCTCCATAGTCTACAACTATGCTCTACTGTTTCTATAGCTCCATCTATAAACTACCTCGCTCTGCTCGGTAGTCTGCAAAGTATACTCTGTTCTCTCAATAGTCGGGTCTCTAGTCTCGGTGTTGTCTCTTCGACAATCGTGCAATACGAGTCTACTTTACACTGTCTAGCACAGTCAGCCTATCTCTGCTCTCTACTCTAGACTAGACGAGTGAAGCGAGTCTAGTCTTTACTCTACTCTAGACTAGACGAGTGAAACGAGTCTAGTCTCTAGTCTCTTCTCACTACTCTCTCTACTCTAGACTAGACGAGTGAAACGAGTCTAGTCTCTAGTCTCTTCTCACTACTCTCTCTACTCTAGACTAGACGAGTGAAACGAGTCTAGTCTCTAGTCTCTTCTCACTTCTCTCTCTACTCTACTCTCTCTACTCTACTCTCTACTCTTTCTACTCATTTGTTTCTACTCTCTTCTCTCTTCTCTCTTCGACTAGACTCGCTGTGCTCGTCTAGTCTTTGCTTGTCAAGTCTCTGCTCGTCTAGTCTCCAACTGAAAGGTGTAACCAAGTTCCTCTTTGTTTTACTGTCAGCTCCTTTCTTACAAGTCTCACCATCGAGGAACAACGTTACTCACTATCGAGGAACGAGATAGTAAAGTGCTCTAGTGAAAAGTGCCCTAGTGCTCTTTTCTACTATCTCGTTCCTCGATAGTAGTTACTTGAGCACTTTTATAGAGTACTACTGTTTTCTAGTTCCTCGATAGTACGGAGTGCTGAGTAGAATCTACTCATCGTTGGCAAAGACTCATACAATGGCTTATAGGAGTAACTATATTTCAAGACAGAATCAAAATTACAGAGGTTCATCACTTGCATAGACTACCGAGCAGAACAAGGTACTCTATAGTAGATAGAGAGTAGATAGAGAGTATATATTTACTATGTCGCCCCGCTCGATAGTGGAGCATAGAGATTACTTACAACACTATCTCGCTTCGCTCGATTGTGTTACTCTACTTCGTCAACATATTTATATTTCTTAAATAACTTACAAAAGCATGGGTAATATAATAACAGTAAGCAAACCTTTTAGATTCGCTATTTTGGAAACTCCACTATTTTCAGGAGCGGAAATATCATTAGTGGGAACATCATTAGTAGCTGCTGCAGCTGCAGCTGCTTCTTCTTCTTTATCGTTTTCTTGATCGTTGATTATAGCTGGACCTTTTGCTCCTGCTTCTCTCTCTGCCCCTCCTGCTCCTGCTTTTGCTCCTGCTCCTACTCCTTCTCCTGGTTTTGCTCCTTCTCCTTCTCCTCCTCCTGCTCCTCCTGCTCCTCCTTCTCTCTCTTCCCCTCCTGCTCCTGCTTTTGCTCCTCCTACTCCTTCTCCTGGTTTTGCTCCTTCTCCTTCTCCTCCTCCTGCTCCTCCTGCTCCTCCTTCTCTCTCTGCCCCTCCTGCTACTCCTCCTGCTACTCCTCCCCCTCCTGCTCCTGCTCCTCCTACTCCTTCTCCTGCTCCTCCTACTCCTTCTCCTGGTTTTGCTCCTTCTCCTTCTCCTTCTCCTTCTCTCTCTGCTTCTCCTGCTCCTGCTCCTCCTCCTCCTTTTCCTCCCCCATCTGTAACAACAACATACGTGGCAAGCGTGATTGT
>NW_026055363.1:278393-296859 GCF_023343755.2 Lodderomyces oxycetoniae | reverse complement strand
AAAAAAAAAAAAAAAAAAAAAAAAAAAAAAAAAAAAAAAAAAAAAAAAAAAATTTAAACAGGCGTAACAAACCAATTGCAAAAATACCCTTTTGTTTTATTGTTAATCTTGCAAAATCAAATCAAATACTTATCTGGTACGGAGTTGTTGTTACAGTGGATCTCCACTGTCGCTTGCCGTATAATGTCTGCAATATCGCCAGCTACTTCGTCGATCAAGACAGAGCTTTGGCGCAGCGTAAGTTTCTTTAATGTTTCATCAACAGAGGTTAAAATAGATAATCTTTCCTCGGGATTTTGTTCCGTGCCACTACCACTACCACCACCACTACCTTGTGGTGGGTTATGAATATATGTGACAAGTTGCTTCAATATTTTCAAAAGCAGTAGCTGCGCAACGGGACTCTCTCCGCGAGCAATGAGCTTTGTCAAAAGGTTCTTCACAACAAGCGCCAGCAGCATTGTTTTGAGTAACCTTTTACCCGTGCCAAGTAATTGTAGATATACACTCAATGCAGACTCTAAATTAGCCACTTTGGCTAAAAGAAATCCAGCAGCCAAACAATCTGCAGAGGCAGGACTATCGATTTTGACATAACCAGGGTTTGTTTTGTTCCAGTGAAATAATGCCTCTAAAGCATTTGATTGCCAATACGGATCGAGGACAAGATTGTAGTATAAGCCAAGAATATCAAATCTCTTCATTTTAGCTCTAACGCCACTGTCGCAATAAGCAATCTCGCACATAATAGGGAGAATAAACTGCCGGAACGGTAGATCTATTTGCGACAAAATCTTCAAATTAGGTAAAGTACCCAATTCAAGAAACTCGGCCTCACGTGCATGATTTAACGAAAGACAATTGTAAATTATTGGCGCAATAATGTTCATTACTTCCTTGTAATGTAGCTTAGGAGGCACATACCGCTCAAGAACTCCTGCTAGAAATTCCAAAATTTCAGCCTTGTATAAATGTCGCAACACATCAGGTATACACGACATGGATCGAATAAACTTCAAAATTACCAATTGCTGAGTAAATTGCAAACTATCGTATAGTTTTATCCAAAGCTTGAAGATATCCACACTTGCTACGGATATCCTGACTTTTGTTTCTGATTGGCTAAAGAATCCCACAACGTCAATAATCTTACTTACGGCCAGCTGTATTCGCTCTTGTGAAATGTTTTCTCCTCCTCTTCTTTCTCCACCTCCACCTCCACCACCTTCTCCTCCTTTATTGAATGTGGCGTTTTTCTTTAATAGTCGATTTAGCAATACTGCAAACCAGAATAAAACTCCATGCTTTGACAATATTCGACAGAGATCTGATTTAGACCTGCTCACATCCTTTCTCAAAACCGTATGTACTGAGTCAATTGCTGTTAGTGGGAATTGAGGTGCGGTATCGAAATCTTCTTCAACAAATTTAGAAACTAATCGAAGGCCTCCGCAAGACACAAACATCGATAATGCTTTGTCTGATGCATTGAGACAATTGATAAATCTTGCAACTTGTAGTCTTACTCGCACATCGTAACTCGAGCTGCGGAAATGAGCAATTACGGGAATACCTCCTAAGAAGCAAAAGTTCTCCAATTGACCAACATTGTTTTCAAATATGTAATTTAATGTTGAAATTGCATGATACCACAATTGTTGTTGTTTGGGAAAGTCTTGTGAGCTTTCCAAAAGTTCCATCAATGTAAGAACTCCGTGGTCTCTCACAAATGTGTCATGCAGAAATGAATATTTTTTGATCAAGTGCAACATTCTTCCGGTAGTTTTAATTAAAGTTGCCACATCCTGGTCAGTGATTGAACCTATTCTGTCCAACTTACGACTCACTTTCACAACAAGGTACTCCATCTTTACTTGTATTTCTAATTCGTTTGTATCAAAGTCGTGAACATCGATTCCCAAAAATGGGTCGTCTTCTACAGACTCTTCTAAAGCTTGTGCTGAAAGTTTCATACCTCTTCCACCACTACCATCACCACCTCTTCCTGATTCTAAATTAGACCAGGAAAAGCCGCTTTCAATCTCATCAGATTCATGAAACATATTCAATAAATCGTTTTTGGAAAGCTTGGTTCTCCGAGAGATGTCAATCTTGTTCAGAAGATTGTATACATCATTCCCGTCTTTTTCAGCACCAGTATTAGTACCAAAAAAATCTTTACCCGTAGAATGCTCAAAGGAAAACTTTACTGATTTCAGCTCCTCATCAGCTCCTCCTACTACCACTACACTTTTTAAGCTGGTCATTTTTTGAAGGCTCCGTTCATCGTAATGCAACCACTGGTGTTTTAGCAAACGATTTGCACTAATACGCAACTTAGGTTGCTTTTGAAAACATTCCAATAGAAAGTCCCTCATTGCTGGTGATATACCTCTTGGCAAAGGTGGATGGTCATCTGTTCCAATAGCATGTAATGCTGCCATTGGGTTGAGGTCATGGTACGGCGGATTACCAGCGAATAATTCAATGATTGTTGCGCCTAGCGACCAAATATCAGAGGCAGTACACAAACCCTCACCACCTAAGATTGTTTCAGGGGCCATCCAGTTGGGTGTCCCAACTACGGTATTGTATTTTGCGTTTACCTTTGCAGCGACACCAAAATCAGCCAATTTCACTTCTCCTTCGTCCGTTAAAAGCACATTTCCCGCTTTGACGTCTCTATGAACTACACCTTGACCATGTAGATAATCGAGACCGGTTAATATCCCCCTCACATAAACCTTGATCTGACTTTCCAGTAGACCCTTCTTCAGTCTCTTGTAAACTTGTCTCAACGATCCGCCACCACAGTACTCCAAAATGACATTCAATGTTGTTGAATCCTTTGTGAATCCGTGATACTTTACAATGTTTGGATGCTTTAGTATTTTGAGAAGATCAATTTCACCCATAACGCTAGTTACGTCTTGCCCTGGCTCCAATCTAGTTTGTTTAATCGCGACAATCTCTCCAGTAAGAAGATTTGTCGCCTTGTACACATTTGCAAATGCCCCATTTCCAATTAGTGCACCTAGTTGATAATTTTTGAGAGTGTCATGATGCAGATGCAGATGCAGATGCGGGTGCGGGTGCGAATGCGGATGCGAATGCAAATGCGGATTTAGATTTAGATTTAGATTTAGATTTAGATGCGGATGCAGTTCCTTGTAGTTTTGAGCTGGAGTTAGCGAAATATGAGTCGATGTTGTTCTACGATGCTTTGGAGTTGACAGTAACTTTCCTTGCTCTTGCTGCGGTAAAATGCTGTTGTTATTGTTGTTGTTATTGTTGTTGCCAAAGTTTATTTGTTGTTGTTGAAGTTTAGGCAAGTAATCCAGACCAATGGCTAGTTGGTGATGGGAAATTTTTGAGCCAAATGTTTTCTCGTTTATTTTCCTAAAAGGAGAGCCCTTGTAAATGGTTCTTTCAATACTTGCCACCAGGGATAAAAGAGCAGAGTCAGTTGTTGTTGCAACAACAGCATTTGTCCCTGGGGCTACTGATTCTCTTTCTCTTTCTCTTTCTCTTGGTGATGACGATGCTTCGACATCTTTCAAACTCTGAAATTTTGAAAAGGACAATTCATTGTTAAGCTCCAAATCTTCTAGATCGCCGTCTTTTTCTGTATTTTCTTGATATTTCAACAAAAGGGCCGTTTTCTTATTGGAGTTTGTACTTGAATTGACAGACTTGGAACCTGGCTTCTCACTCAGCACTGGGACAATGAATTCGCCTACATCATTTAATTGAGAAAAATGATGGATTTGAGTCAGCATGCTATAACCTCATGATATTGAATCTGATGCCTCTACACAAGCAGACAAGCAGACAAGCAGACAAGCAGACAAGCAGACAAGCAGACAAGCAGACGAGCAGTCTCTCAAACACAAGCAGACGAGCAGTCTCTCAAACACAAGCAGACGAGCAGTCTCTCAAACACAAGCAGACGAGCAGTCTCTCAAACACAAGCACACGAGCAGTCTCTTAAACACAAGCACACGAGCAGTCTCTTAAACACAAGCAGACAAGCAGTCTCTCAAACACAAGCACACACTGTTTCTGTTCTCTTTGTTGTTATATTTGGTTGTAAAAAAATGTAAACTAAATCCGGGTAAGAGAAATTCAGGAGAAAAAAAGATGCAAGTTGATTGACGCGTTTTTTTTAAAGAGTGAAAAAAAGACACGACAATTTTTTGCAACCAACACTATCTCGCTCTGCTCGATAGTGTTGTAACAGCTAGTCGACACTATCTCGCTCTGCTATCAAACAAACACCTACATTCTTCAACTGTTGCTTACTATCAGCTCTACGCTTTATGAGATCCCCAAATACTTTTATCAAAGGTCCCTCTAGTATATATACCTACTCTCTCTATATATCTACTCTCTATATATCTACTCTCTCTATATCTATTCTCTCTATATCTATTCTCTCTCTTCTTTCTTTATATTTCCCAGCAAAACGAGAAAACAGCTCTACTCTCTCTCTAGACTATTGATCTGTATACTACTCTCTTTATATATATATCACTCTCTCTATCTACACTCTCTATATACTACACTCTCTCTATATACACGCTATCGACTAGTCTCTTTCTCTTTCAACTAGTCTCTTTCTCTTTCAACTAGTCTCTTTCTCTTTCAACTAGTTTCTTCCTACTTTCTCTCTATTTACTCTTTTCCATCCACTCTTTCTGTCTATCTTCTCTCTATATCTTCTCTCTTTTTCTACACTCTATCCACCCTCTATAGACTAGTCTCTTTCTCTTTCGACTAGACTCGTTTCACTCGTCTAGTTTCTAGCTGCCACCGACTCTATAGAGAGAAAAAAACATCATGGATAGAGAGAGGGGGATAGATACAGCAGAATGGTAGAGCACTATACAAGCTAGTCAGTGTTGCTCCACTATCTCGCTCTGCTCGATAGTGTCGCGATATATACAGTGATATAATCTATAGAAATGATGTGTCAAGATATTTACTGGTTGGTATGTATTGTGTTGGTGTCATTCCTTTTATCATCTACTCTTGTTGTCTTGTTGTCAAGTTTGTCTACTAACAAGAGCATTTACCAATTATTAATAGAGCAAACAGTATTAGGCTGCAAAAAAAAAAAAACCTTCTTCTCTTGCTATATACAATAAGCGAGAATAATCAAACCTATGTGTTATGCAACTTTGGTAATCAATTTCCCATTTGGCTTGTCACCAGTAAATAATTGGTTCCAAATCTTTGGTATTTTCTCCAATTTTTCTTCAATACTATCTCCAGTTAATGTCTCAACATGATATGCACCCTCTGTTTTAATCTTCCCCTCTTTAACCGCCTTTGACAAAATGTCAATTCCCTCAGGAAACCTTGAAATGTAATCTGTTACTAAAAATCCAGAAACCGTTAATGAATTGACAGTTATTTCTCCCCAATTGGTAATCTTTGGCGACTCGCTAGAGTTGTAGCTTGAAATGGAACCACACGATATAACACGTCCATATTTGGCCATCTTTGTCAAGGCAAAACTCAATATTTCACCTCCAACATTGTCATAATAAACATTGACCAACTTGTCTCCCAAATACTTTGTAATCTCTTGCTGATACCCGGAATCCTTGTAGTTGACACATAAATCGGCACCTAATCCTTCAACCCATCTGCACTTTTCAGCAGACCCCGAAATACCAATAACTTTGGTCGCACCTAGTAAATGTTTGGCAATTTGAACAACAATAGATCCCGTTGCTCCAGAAGCTGCACTAACCAACACAATCAACTCTTTTGGCTTTTCACTAAAGTACTTCTTCAAGCCTCCAGCTTCAGTCAACCCAAATAACGCAGTCAACGATGTCATTCCTAATACAGACAAAAAAAACTCCAACGGAAACCCTAAGCTCTTATCAATGGCATTAATAACAGTTTTTTCTTCAACAATGATATAATCAGCCCAGAAAAACTTCCCATTGACAATATCTCCTTTTTGGTATTTTTCACTCTTGCTCTCAACAACTTCTGCAATAGCCAATGAGCTCATAGGCTCACCCTCATAAGTAGGCTCAACGTAATACCTCTTGTTGCTATTTTTGGATCTTATCCAACCCCTTTGTGTAGGGTCATTCGAGATTAGCAAAGTCTTGACTAATAATTGACCATTTTGCAATTCGGGAATAGCCGTTTGTTTAATGGCAAACGTAGAACTTGGCTCGTCAAAGTTGGGATTGACAAAACCTGTAGGTGCTTGTCTAAGAATAACTTGAGTAGAGTCCTTGGGAATCGCCATTTCTCTAAACCTTTAAATCAAACCTTTATATCTTTCAATCTCTAGATAATTGAACAGATGGAAAATATTACACTCAACTTGTGTGAATATATACATATATATATATATATATATATGCAAAATACATTTTACATAACTATGGAGCCTCCATCTAGAAGCAACTTTAGCTTTCTAAAACAAATACAAAGAGAAATAGAGAGACAGAGAACAAAGTATCTCCATTGTCTAACTCCGAACAATTCAAACCCGAGAGATGTCGGAGTATTATCCTCTTTTTCCATTTTTATATTTCTTTTCCTTTCATTCTCCGTCATTGCTACGGGAAAAAAAAAAAAAAGAATACGAGTTGATTAGTAAGAGTAAAAAATGAGGAGAGAATGCTTCCTACTTACATTTAGGAATTATCCATCTTTAATCATCAGTTATTCTCTACTAAAAGTATTTATAAAACTCTCTTTGGTTTGATTTGATTTGATTTCGCTTCACTTCACTTCACTTCCAATGACTTTTTCCTCTTTTTCCTCTTTGTTTTTTTTTTTTTTTTGTTTTTTATTTTGTTTTATTACTTTTTACAATTTGGTTCTTGGACTCTCATATCCACTAGCTCTTGCAGCGCTATCTTCATCGCGCATAGCCTTTTCTTTATTCCAGCTCAATAAGTTGACATCTCCTGTTCGTCTAGGCTTGAGGAAATTCACAACCAACAAGACCAATCCCAAAAAGAAACAAATTCCTCCACCCACCATCCAGCTTATGCCTAGGAAGTAATTCTTGCCACCAATAACAGATCGCTGCGAAATGTAGATGTATTTCTTTCCATTGTAGGGCAAAACTGGGAAATGCAATCCAATATCAATTTGGTACAATCCTTTTTGCAAAGTTGCCGAGTCATTGCGAAGTGCTAATTTGTTGAATGTCGCTAAAGCTGAAGGTCGCATCCAGTTTTGGAATTGCGGCCATTGGGAAATATCGGGAATATTTGTTTCGTTATAGCCATTGGGGAACATCTTGTACCAGTTTGGTGGGGGCACCACTTCTGTATAATTGTACTTGGTCTTTTTAAATCTATTCTTGTCGCTTGCCCAGTTTGTTCCCTTTTCTGTAAGTATCACAGTGTGATCCTCGTCTGTGTTATTCACTGCTTGCAAGGCCGCCGAGTAAGTATCGTTAAACAAGCTATTGGCAATCAAGCCACACGGATAAATTTTTGTACCGTTTATTTGTGATAATGGTTCACAGTTTTGCCCTACTGTGTCCTTAATAGTACTGAGAGATGCACGTTTCCCATTGATTTGATCTTCACTGAAAGATTTAACAAAACGTCGATGATTGGCATAGAAATTGTGCAAGCGGTAGTATAAATATATAGGACCTTTTATATCCTCTAGCACTTGAAATTGAACTTGACAAACTCTCCTCTCGTCTTCGAATGGCTGTGAATCATCTACTGCCAATTTCCAACTGAAACTTGAGTGATCTGAATCATATTTCTTCCGATAATTGTACTCTGTAAAGTTTACAGGGATTTTGGTCCAATAATTCTCATTCGCCATGTTTTCACATTGCGAATAGTCAATGGAGATGTCGATAATTCTGTGCGAGGCATACCACATTGCTGCTCCAAGTGGCACAAATACAATTGCAATAGCCATCAATACAGGAATCACCGTTTTTGCCGTGAAAACTGGGTTATACGATTTCAACCTTTGCTGCTTAAATGCATTATCTGATGGCTTTCTAGTTTTCTCTTTTTTCTCTGGATCTAATGGCTCATCATCTTCTGATGCTGAATCTGAATATTCATATCGCTCTTCGGGATTTTCATTAAATGCCGCATGATTACGAAGCGTGTCGTCCCCTTCTATATTATTATTTGCCAATCCGGCTTCAGCTTCTCCAGAATTGTAAGAATTATAATTATACTGTTCAGTCATAGTTGACACTAGACCTAGAAAGCAAGGGGGGGAAGGAAATATCTTATAGCGCTAAAGAAACCTGATTAAACTGATTAAACTGATAAATGATTTCACTGAAAAATTTCCCCGAACGGGAATTCTATTCCTCTCTCTTTCTCTCTCTCTCTCTTTTTTTTTTTTTTTTTTTATTCCTCCGCCATTAACAACCGAACTCTCCATATAACCGATTTTTCATATTCTCAATGATGATGAGATAACGAGATAAAGAAACAGGGTAAAACTCTGAAACAAGTTGGGTCAGCGCACAGGTTATGTCCTACTTGAAAAAGGAAGAAAGAAGAGGCTTTTGGTAACGAGATTGTCAGGACTATTTTTCTAATGTAATTATTGGTTTCATCATCTTTTATCATCTTTCACCTTTCACCTTTCACCACCTTCCACCGTCTTTCACTAGCTTCTACCAGTTTCTACCTTCTCTGTAGGTGCACTTATATACCCTGCTTTCTTCCACTATAATTGCAAAATTTTCGTTCAAAAGATGTCCCAATTGGGCCATCTCTCTCGTTGATCTAATAGCTCGCGGAAATTTTTCACCCATCATTTTCTATACAATCAACTTTAATAGTAGTCTGTATTCCGAGAAAGCAATTCTTTAGAGAAGATATGAGTCTCGAAGACGCCAAACAGTTGGATAAGAGATTCCCAACTTACAAGCATGAATTCAACGTCCCGACGTTTGAATCGTTAGGTATCAATAATTCTCAATTTCCGCCTACAACAGAATCGATATACCTTTGCGGCAATTCTCTTGGACTCATGCCTAAACAAACTTCAAAGGCTATAAATAACGAGTTACAGGCTTGGTCAATGCGAGGTGTTGAAGCGCACTTTAACCACCCTGGCGAGCCTAAGCTCACTAATTGGGTAGATATCGACTTGCCTATATTGCCTATGCTTTCGCAAATTGTTGGCGCTAATCAGAATGAAGTTGCAGTAATGGGATCCCTTACATCTAATTTGAATGCCTTATTAATTCATTTTTACAAACCTCTTGGGAAAAGAACCAAGATTCTTTTTGAAAAACAAGCGTTTCCTTCTGACTATTATGCGTTTTTGAATATCGTTAAACTTTTTGGATTTGATGAATCTCACTTGATACAAATCGAAGTCCAAGCAGGGGAAACATACTTGAAAACTGAACAAATCATTGATGCAATTGACAAAAATTTCCCAGAATTAGCATTGGTTTGTTTGCCAGGAATACAGTACTATACGGGCCAATATTTTGAAATTGAGAAAATTACAAAGTATATCAAATCGAAAAGTGGTGATGAGAATATACCAGTGGGATGGGATCTTGCTCACGCTGTGGGTAACGTGCCGTTACAATTGCATAGTTGGGGAGTTGATTTTGCTGCCTGGTGCTCTTACAAATATCTAAATTCTGGCCCAGGTGCAATTGCTGGTATATTCGTACATGAAAAGCATACAGCACAGAATACTTCAGACAGTTACAAGCCAAGATTAGCAGGATGGTGGGGGAATAATAGCAAAGAACGGTTTAAGATGATTGAGAAATTCGATCCAATTGCTTCTGCACTAAGCTATAGGCAGCTGAATCCAAGTGTCATTGATTGTGTGGCGTTACACTCTTCGTTGCAAGTTTTTGACAAAGCTGGCGGTATGCAACCATTAAGAGAAAAGAGCATTGTTTTGACTCAGTTTCTTCAAGAGATATTAGTAAAGAGCAAATACTATATTAAACAAAGTGATTTGGATCAAACGAAATTTGGATTCAAAATACTTACGCCTTTAGATCCAATGCAAAGGGGTTGTCAATTGAGTTTACTATTCCAACCTCACAAGGAAAATAAAGACGAGAATGTGATGGAGAATGTTTTTAAATATTTACACCAATATGCTATTATATGCGACGAAAGAAGACCTGACGTTATAAGAATAGCTCCATTACCTTTGTACAATACTTTTGAAGAAACTTACCGAGCCGCTAAACGACTACTTGAAGCTCTAGACAAATTTGCAATAGTAAACAACAACAACAACAACAACAACAACACATAGATAAATAAATATACATACACAGATATTGTATATATTATATATGATTATTCACGTAAATGGTTTCTACAAAAATGTTAAACTTATAAGTTGTGAGCGTGGTGGAAGTTCTTTCCAGCATAGACAGCCTTGTCGCCCAATTGTTCTTCAATTCTCAAGATTTGGTTCAATTTAGCCAATCTTTCAGATCTAGCAGGAGCACCAGTCTTGATTTGACCTGATCTGATACCAACAGATAAATCAGCAATAAAGGTGTCTTCAGTTTCACCTGATCTGTGGGAAACCATAACACCCCAGTTGGCAGCGTATGAGTCGTTAGCAGCTTGTATAGATTCGGTTAAAGTACCAATCTGGTTGACTTTCAATAACAAAGCATCAGCGGCTTTTGTCTCAATAGCCTTTTTAATTCTGATTGGGTTGGTCACAGTCAAGTCATCACCAACAATTTGAGCTTTGTTTTCAACTTTTGCGAAAAAGTGGCTCCAAGCTTCCCAGTCATCTTCAGCAAATGGATCTTCGATTGAAACAATAGGGTACTCCTCCATCAATTGCTTGTATAAGTCGGCCAATTGTGGACCAGTGAGCCATTTGGATTTGTCTGAATCGGGGTTTTTAAAGTCCAAGTCGTAGAGACCATCCTTGTAGAATTCAGATGAAGCAACATCCATAGCAATGTCAACTTTACCAGTGTAACCGGCAGCTTCAATGGCAGAGACAATCAAGTCTAAAGCTTCCTTTGGAGTTTTGATATCTGGAGCAACACCACCTTCGTCACCAACATTACCGGCGGATTGACCGTATCTTTTCTTGGTTAAAGTTTTCAAGTGGTGGTAAACTTCTGAACCGATTCTTAAACCATCGCTAAAAGTTGAAACACCAGATGGAACAATCATAAATTCTTGGAAAGCCAAGTCACCACCAGCGTGGGAACCACCATTCAAGACATTTTGGAATGGGACTGGTAAAACGTATTTATCCTTTTTAGAGTTTGAGAGGTCAGCAATGTGTTCGTATAATTCAACACCCTTTTGAGCAGCACCAGCCTTAGCAGCAGCTAATGAAACACCAAGGATAGCATTGGCACCCAATTTGGCCTTGTTTGGGGTACCGTCCAATTTTAATAAAAATTCATCAACCTTAGCTTGATCGACAACATCAATGTTAGCCTTGACCAAAGCTGGAGCAATAATGTCGTTAACGTTTGAAACAGCTTTCAAAACACCCTTACCTAACCATTTTGATTTGTCACCATCTCTCAATTCCAAGGCTTCGTGAACACCAGTTGAGGCACCAGAAGGAACAATTGATCTGAAAGTACCCTTTTCAGTAGTCAATTCGACTTCAACGGTTGGGTTACCTCTTGAATCGTAAACGTATCTGGAGTGAACTTTTGAAATAGCCATTTTAAACAAGTTTATTAAACCTTTTTTTTTGTCTTAATTGCAAAGAAGGAAAAGAGAAGGAAAAAAGGGAAAGAAAAATTTCAATAAACGAATTTACAGGAAATTACAGCAAATAAATAAACCGTCAAAGTTCAATTGTTAACCCCTTTGCGAGGATTTGAACTTTTGTTGAAAAAAAAATTTAGTTACATCTGCACAACCACGGTTTTTCTTTTGACTTCTGGATCACTTCAATCCGCTCAAATATTTTTAGGTTACACATAAACTTTTTTTTTTTTTTTTATTAAGACCTTGTTAACACTCCCCTGTCCCGATGCAGATAAAAAACCACTCTCCATAGTGATCCGTAAAATAAACCTTGTGGTTAACAGCTGAAAGCAAAATAGATGAAAAAAAAAAATTACCTATTGTGACGTGATTTGTAGACCAACAGAGAGCCGAACTGAACTATTCGGAATAGCGGTATATAGTAGTTAACACGTCATTTGAATGCTGTAAATACTCTTTGTCTGTTTAAATAAACTCTATTGTTGTGACAGTTTCTACTTTGCAGAGAGCCACAGCAAAGTAGAAATGTCTATAAGGAGAAGCTTATGAGGAGAAGCTTATGAGGAGAAGCTTATGAGGAGACAAGACGCTTCTGAGGAGACAAGACGCTTCTGAGGAGACGCTTGTATAGAGACGCTTATGAGAAAATGCCTATGAGAAACCCTCACAGGAAAACTCTCACAAGGATACGTTTTGTTTAAAAACTCCGGGGTAACAAAATTTCAGAGTAATCGAGATAATATTGCACTAAAGGAGCAATTGACTGCACAGAGGAGTTATTGACCCATTAGCCATTGACCCATTAGCCATTGACCCATTGACCCATTGACCCATTGACCCATTGACCCATTGACCCATTGACCCATTGACCCATTGACCCATTGACCCATTGACTCTTGCTAATTCTTTGTACACGAAAAACAAGCCAGTAAGATAGTATGCTAGCAAGATAAGCAAGTTCAGTACAAATGCATGCGAAAATTCAATTTCAAAGTCAATTTCCATTTTTGGCACCATCTCAATTATCAGCACAACCTAAATCATCTATATATACACAATCTCTAAACAATCCCTAAACAATCTCTAAACAATCTCTAAACAATATCTGAACAATCTTTACATCAGCAAAGCTAAAGGTGACACAAGTGATTCACAATTACTTGCCTATCGTTTGCTCTTTCTTTGCCAGTACTTGCCTATCATTTGCTCTTTCTTTGCCAGTACTTTTATATCATTTGCTCTTTCTTTATAAATGCCTGCAAGTGCCCGCAAGAGCTTTCAAGAGCTTCCAAGTATTTGCAAGTGGTTTACTTGAGCTCTAACGTGTGATTTCACTGATGGAACAAAACACGGTAGCCCCCAGTTTCGCACATGGTAGCACACAACTTCCATGGCTCTTCTCACAAACAACAATTACCGATTGCAAAGACTAGATACAAAGATATAGACTTTTCCCCACCAACGATTATGGCTGCTACAGATGAGAAGAATCAGGCTAAACCACAAGAGACTCTGACAACGGCCACTTCGGGGTCGTCTACAAAATCACAAACTCAGCCAGATAAATCCGATAAACCAGATAATCTGGAAAACATCGAGACCAAATCAACAACTTTACTGAAAAGTGAAAATAAAGGGAAAACCACCACCACTACCACTACCACTACCACCACCACCACGGGGACATCGCCGCTGTTAACAAACAATGCCAATTCCTCTCCTACCAAGAACCAGCAGCCCAAACCAAGCACAGAAAAGTATAATAAATTGAAAACAAAACTAACGCAGCAAATTCTCAAAAAGCAAGAAATAATTGCTAAATTGTCAAAACTAGAAGACGCTATATATCAAAAAGAAACAGACTATTTTGAGGAAAGTACAATAGGAAATATAGTTAAAGGATTTGAAAACTTTTCAAAACTAAGTGGCGGAGGATCAGGTTCTGGAGCCGGTGGTGGTGGATCATTTGGTGGTGCGGGAGGTAGCTCTAAGAGACGAATAGTGTACACAGAAAATGACCATATCTTTAGTTTAAGCTCGATCAATTTTGTCAAGAACATGAAAAAGAAACATGGGTCGAATTACAATGGATCAGCCGTGGTAAGTTCTAGTAATGGAACTAGTACAAAACATGACGATTTTGATGATTATGAAGATTCGGTAGATCCAGCTAATGCACATACAGCAGGGGTTAAGTTGACATTGAACGTGGGAGCAGGTGGAGGAGGAGGAGGAGGAGGGACAGGAACAGTAGGAGCAGCATCAACAGCATCAGCAGCAGTTTCAGGAGCAGTAGGAGGAGGAGGAGGAGGAGGAGGAGACAAAAGTGATAATAGTGTCTCAAGCACACCATCGCGGAAAAGAAAAGCACGAACTATAGAAGATTGAGTAAATATCCCTCGGGAAAGGGGAATGATATGAAGAAAAGGCACTTTATTTATGA
Organism: Lodderomyces oxycetoniae; assembly: GCF_023343755.2. Taxonomy (NCBI): domain Eukaryota; kingdom Fungi; phylum Ascomycota; class Pichiomycetes; order Serinales; family Debaryomycetaceae; genus Lodderomyces; species Lodderomyces oxycetoniae. The sequence goes on along the minus strand of NW_026055363.1, from coordinate 282,696 downwards.
CCGTTCTATTGTATATTAAGACCAACTTATATACGGTCCAAGCTAATCTATTTACAGCTCACTATCAAGGAACGAGATAGTGAGTAGTCGCCTACCTCTATGGGCAACATAGTATACTCACTATCTCGTTCCTCAATTGTGAGTAGTCGCCCACCTCTATGGGCAACATAGTATACTCACTATCTCGTTCCTCGATAGTGAGTAGTATTAATTTTTGGGAGGAGTGTATGCATATATCCAAGGCTTATTAGGTGGATAATCTGTAGGTACTCTCATTTCAAGAGGGAATGTTGTAAACTTTTTAGAGTTCTTTGCCGAGTTTGGTTCGAGCTCAACTTTACCCCCACCAGCAGCCTTAAATAATTCTGGACTTGTCATTTTCAAATCTTCCATCGCGTTATAAATGCTCTCATACTGCAATCTTAGTTGTTCGGTTTGCTTTTGTTGTTGTTTCTGTTTAAAAAGTTTCCATGCGTTCATAATGGTTCTATGTTTGATCAAATCTTCATTGCATAGTCTAAGTAATTTTGGCTGCTTTCTACTTGCAGATAATACCGATAACTGATTCACAATTTTTTGCGTTGCTGAGCTTAATGGTACTTGCTCATTTCGAGCCAGTTGTCTCTTGAAACGAGCAAAAACTTTCAACGGCTGTAGTATCAACGACCGGTCTGTGATCTTAATCTTACTTTGTGACAACATTACAGGAAGTAAACCTTCTACCACAGTCAACAACTTACAAGCTTTACTATTAGTTGAGTGAACAACTTACAAGCTTTACTTACTAGTTGAGTGAACAAAATCAATGGGGGGTCTTTTGGCTGAAATTTTTCACTCAATGTCAATGTCGCAAATGAAAGCTCACTTCAAGTGTTCAGTGTCTCAAATATTTACGACACTCGACCAGATCAAACGAAATAAGAAACGGAGATTGAGAGAGCAATGACCCCTAGGGAAGAAACAGGAATAGAAGAACCAAACGGGATAAGAAGGACCTGTGAATTTATACGACTGTAGACGCAATTGCTACAACTCCAATCCCTTTTGAAAAGTTTTCCACTTGTTTAAAATGTCCGAAGAAAAAGAAAGATTGAGACAAAAATACGAAAAAGAAGAGCAATTAGCATATAATGGTAGTAGTAGTCATGGTGGTGGTGGATTGCCCGAAGCGCCACCAGCTTATGAGGATATTCAATCGCAGCAAAATCCATATACTAATGAAAAGCTTGATTACGAGAAACCACCACAAGCAAATGACCACAACTTGGTTGTCAATCAAGATCAACCTAACGTATACAAAACTAAACCCGAATTGGTGAATATTAATGATGCTCCGGCAGAGTACTTGAACCCACAGTATGCCAAGTTTAGACAAAATCAACAATCTAAAGTAGCTAGAGGCGAGCATGCTAATTGGGACCCGAAACCTTTATTAAACCCAGGTCACGTGAGCAACCAAAAAATACAACTGTCATTTCCAGGAAAGAGCGGTGCTACATATCACAATGCAGCAGACAAACAATAAAGACATTTCATTTACTTCTCAAAGACATCCTCGTCTTCTCCTTTACCTTTAGTAAAAAAAAAAAAGAAAAAGAAAAACAACCTCAGTTACAAAACGTCTATTGGGGGTTTAGGTTGGTTTAGGTTGGTTTTTTTTTTTTCATTTTCATTTTCATTTTTTTATATTTTATTTTATGTATATTAGTTTTTTATCCAGATGCTTATCCTCTTTTTATTTTTATTTTTTGTATTACAAAACGTTATCTCCATTATAAGTCCATCCACCAAATTGTTTCTGTACACTTTCAGTTAAGAAATCGTCAACGACGGAATCCTGAGGTTTTTCATTAGTAAAATCTTGATCAAAGTTTGAAGTGTCCAAAAGATTTTCAACATTTGGCTTGAATGGAGGTAAATAACTTTTATTTAATAGTTTATTCCAATCAATATCTTTGAAAAATGGATGGTTTTTAATTTCTTGTGCATCACTTAGCCTTTGCAGTGGATCCTTTTGTAGTAGTTTTATAAGCAAATCTTGAGCATCTGTATTTTCTAAAAACGGGGGGAAACGTAATGGATTTTGTAAAATTTTCTTATACATTGTTGCCGAGTCAGAATCATAGAACGGAGGTAATCCAGTTAACATCTCATATAGCAAAGTACCCAAAGTCCACCAATCCACACTTCTGGTATAGCCTTGATTTAAAAGTAATTCTGGCGCAAGGTACTCGGGAGTACCACAAAATGTATTGGTTTTGTCATCGTTGCTCATGTTCAATTTACATAACCCGAAATCACAAAGAGCAATGTGACCTTGATAATCCAACAAGATGTTTTCTGGTTTCAAATCTCGATAAATGACATTTAATTCATGAAGACTTTCCAATGCCGCCAACAATTCGGCAATGTAGAATCTTGACCGGTCCATAGTGAATTTCCCTTCCCTTTGCAAATGCCAAAACAATTCTCCACCATTTATAAATGAAAGGACAAGGTATAGTTTTTCTGGAGATTGAAACGAGAATTTTAATGGTACAATAAATGGATTATTGATTCTAGCCAAAACAGTCCTCTCAGCTAAAGTATGCGTCACTTCCATTCTGGAAACAATATGCTGTTTACGTAAGGTTTTCAAAGCATAGATTTGCTTAGTGTCTTTCTTGACAACTTGCATAACCTTACCAAACGACCCCTTTCCAATTACTTTCAATAAATCAAAATCGTCAATTGTAAGATGCTTCTTGGTCAATGGTTTAAACTCAATAGTAAGCATAATTTCTCCCATGTCTTTTGTTGAAGCCAGGTCTTGTAAATTGGCATTATAATTTGAAAACTTCAAATATTCATGATGCATAAGTCTAATTTGTTGCGTATGCGATTTGAGATTCAACGGTAACTTAATAGAACCAATTAATAAATCTCCAATATTAGCAGCAGGGGATGAAGATGAAGACGACGAATTAGATGTCACAGATCCGCGTAAAGGCAGTTTTTGTCGTTGTTGTTGTCGTTGTTGTTGTTGTTGTTGTTGTTGTTGCTGCAGCAGCTGTTGCAGTTGTTGTTGTTGCAGCTGTTGCAGCTGTTGCAGTTGTTGTTGTTGTTGTTGTTGTTGTTGTTGTTGCAGTTGTTGTTGTTGTTGTTGTTGTTGTTGCAGTTGCTGCAGATTATCAGCTTGGAAATTGGTGAATAAATGTTTGTTTTTCACCTTTTCACTTTCCGGTATCAACATATTTGGAAGTCTAATAAATAAATTTAAATTGAGAAACTGGGAATTGCTAGGGGAGGACTTGTTTGTAACATCAAACGAGACCACTTGATTCCATGTAGATTGGCTAACAGTTCCCTTCTGTGGTTCAATCACAAGGACATTGTTGTCAAACTCAATAGTTAAATAAAGTAAAGATTTAACCAAATTGTCAGCATTTGGTATCGAAATGATTGAGGGTAAAAAATTTGTTGCAATAGAGCCCGGTAAATATCCTCCAAAGTCATTCTCTTCTTCCAATAATCCCATATTCTTCAACAACTGCTGGCCTAGGGCCACATTGTTTGAGTTGATGGCCAAGGCATGCAAAATTTGTTTGTTGTTGTTTATCTTTATAGGAAGTTGTATATTTTGTGAGCCGTAGATTTTGACAGTTAGCAAGCCAGGAGACGAAGCTGCACCCGGTTGATTGTTTGCTTGTTGAAACTGCTGATCCAAATTGGAGCTAGACGAAGCATGACCTAAGGACGTAGCTTGCGACGATGAGGGAGAACCATTGTATTGAGAAGAATTTGAAGTTACATTTGATTCTGTTGAAGGTGGTTGTAGCAAGCCATTTGTATTTGAGTCTTTACTCTTTTCTGACAAGTGGCCGGATTTGTTGGCGACATGGTCGGAACCGTTAGTTTGAGGAGATTCGTAGGTATTCTTGCCATCAGTGACCGACAAGTTGGACACGTTGTCAGCTAGTTTATTCACCGATATCGTTTTTCTCGCATCTTCAATTGCGTTATTTTCAGACGTGTTTCTAATGGGCGGAGGTGCAGGAACAGAAGCAGACGATTGACCTGGGGAAGCGGCAGAATTGTCAGCAGCAGTGCCACCGGATGGCGATTCACTTGATTCACGGCCATTATGGTGTTTTTCCGATGAAGAGCCAAACTTCAATTTGTTCTTGAATTTAAACATAACTTGTCAATATTGCAGATTGCAGTTCTAAAATGTTGGTTTCCTTTTTTGTAGGATGAGGGAGCTTTCTTTCTTGAAGGGGGGGGGGGGGGGGGGGGGGGGCTTGTCACATGGTTGATTGCATCC